>NC_132921.1:4787500-5087500 GCF_047675955.1 Chlorocebus sabaeus
ACACTTAAAAAGAACACAGTACTCACGGGGAAAAGGTGAGAGAAAGGGAACAGCTACCATTCTGCCCTTGTCTGTTTACCTGATGCCAGAAAGCAAGGGGTGAGTCATATTAATGTTGATTTTTTTTACTGTAAAATTGCCTTCATTTTCCAACATTTAATGCAGCGAATGTCAATGAGCATAAAATATGAGCAACTTTGTAAAAGATAGAAAACAGACCCAATAAAGAAGACATATTCAAAAATGTAATACTGCCCCTTCAAATCAATAAATAAAGACAAGCATTCCATACACTAATGCATTTATCTATGACCATTATAAATTAGTTGCTTGCCAGAAAATACACTTCTTAGCACAAGTGCCATTATTTAAAGTTGTCTATTTAATGCACACTTAGTATATTTCCTCATCCTAAGCTCCTCTGCATAATTAGACAACATCCATTCTTAAAAACTAAAGTAGATGCCAAAAATGCAATGCATAAAGCATGACGTTTTACAAATTTACATCTTCAAAAGTTATGTGTGGTTTCAGAGAAAAGAAATTGCGGAAAGATCGCCATATTATGAGGGCCCTGGTTTCACTGTGTGCACTCCCAGAGTGGGCTGGCAGATGCAGTCATTCTCCTTCAACTCTAGTGGACCCCTGTTTTCTAGGGTGATTTTATGAACCTGATGGCTGCAGAGTGGGCCCTTGATACCTTGCTGAATTGTTTCTGATCATCCTGCCTTGGGTCAGTGGGCCACTTGCGTCTGAGGACAGCACTAGTGTATACCATCCAGGCCTTCCCTGACTTGCTGTCTTCTAACTGATCATTCTGGTCAATACTCTTCTTATTTGTAGGGCCTACAATATGTTGTAAAGATAAGATATAAAGTCCGAGGACTGATTCCTAGGTCTACATTTCCAGTGCTTCCTTTCTTACATTTCTCAATGTCCTTTACCCACATCCCCCACCAATCTCCAGTTGCTGTCCCACCTCCAAAGCTCACCATTGACCTGTGCCACTGTCAGTTTCTTTACCAACAGGTTGGCACAAATAGTGTTTGACTCACCATAAGATTATGGCTCCAAACTGGGTAGTTACAAAGAGTAAGCTGGAGGGGGCGGTATTTGTACACGTGGTTACAGAGGCAGCTCGGACACAGGCGTGGTGCTTAGGTAGAAGTCATCATGGTCCTACAAACATCAAAATTGATGATGCTTAAGATAATCTTTGAAGAAACACTCCTCTTGCCTCTCATGTGATTCAACTAAGTATCATGCCCCTTTTTCTCTCAAGGGGATCTTTTCTGTATCTACGAATATTAAATGAGAGAATCCCTGAGAGACCATGGAAACTCATGAGTTTAATAAATGCACATTTTAGGCTGAGTGACACCATGACTGAAAGGCTAAGAGATCTGACCAAAGAGATAATTTATATTTTCACTTTTGTTTTTCAGAGATTTCTAGAATATGGTAAATACATAATTATCCAATAACTCCCTGAATCTTTCTTATCACAGTTGGTATCAGAAGATTGTGGAGCTAAAAGAGAAAGGAGAGGTTCTTGAAGTAGAATCTCTCGAATCAGGGATTGGTTAAAGTGGCACCAACATATCAAGGGAAGTCTGAAAAGGAGAAGAGTAGTTCATACTTATGGTCTGAGCAGGGTCTTGGCACATAGAATAAGTCACCTGCCCAATTTTCAGCCATACTTCCTGTCGTCTTTCTGGCTGAAACAGAATAGAATCTTGTTCACCTTCCAACAGCCCTGTCTTAAGATTGGGGGGTGGTGAAGGTAGTTTTTGGCTGAAGGAAAATCAACCATTGTGGTCTCATTCTAGTCATCATGATTGACTTAGGCCTAGGCAGTGAGACCATCCTGGCTATTACAGTTTGGGTGGGGCTTCACCTTGCTCCCAAAAACGGGGCATAAGCAGAGACCTTCTATTCATATGCCCCTGATGCTTCCATCTGCACGTGTTGCCTTGGGACCAAGTCCACAAGCTGAGGATTTCAGAGCACAAAGATCTGGAAGAACCTGGATCCTCAATGATGTCGTGAAATCACCCTACAAAGAACTTATTAGGCACAGTTATAAATATCATTATTGCTTGAGATACTTTAGTTGCATCTTCCATTATTTGTAGCCAAAATAACCTAAATGATGCTGGTTTAGAGATTGAACCAAAAAAACGGGCTAAGTAATAAAGATGGGGAGGAGAAAGAGTTCAAGTTAGACAGCACAAGCTGATAGGGGCTCTTGAGGCACACAGAGTAACAGAAAGAACAGAAAACAAGGACAGAGTGAGGACAGATTGTGAAATCTCCACGGGGTGCCCTGAACAGATCTCCCTAGTCTGCTGGCATAGAACTCCCTCCAGGTTGCCACAGAGGAAGGAAGAGGCTGCAAAAGGAAGGAAGCACGATTCTTGGTCTTATCTTGGAAATGGTGACACATGTAGAAACATGCAACTGTATCACCCCAGAAACAAACTCTGAACTTCCAATGTGTAAAAGTATTAGTGCAAGTAATTTCCACATAATGAAAAAAGGCTCATCAGGATAAAATGGTAGATTGGAAAGAGAAAAATAGCTCCTTATTCGTAATTGGTTTGGGCAAACATTGTGAAAGAGGTAAATTTCCCAAAGCTCCCTAGAAAGGAGACACACTTTCTCCCATTTACTATGTATTCCTCTGTTGCAGATGATAAACTCCTACGAGGCATACAGGTATCTTCGATTTGTTGCATGCAGTATCCAACATAAAGATGTGTAATGCAACAGAGCCCACTCTCCCTAAGTATCGTGCTTGTTTTTCCATTTACCAATATGACTTGACCAAAACCCATCCATTTCTGGCTTTCCTTCATTTACCTACCCTGTTCTGACAATAGCTTGCTACCCTTACACAGGGTAAGCAATGAGTGATGACTAAAGAATGAATATCAGACACCTCTTCTGCAGTGCCGTGTACCATAATGGGGTCTATTTCTTGACATTAAATCTTAAAACTGACAGTATTTACTGAGAAGATTACTGGGGCTCCCTAAGAGGCACAGACAGCAAGAATTCTTCAGGGACAGAGACGGAGGATTTGCCTCTAGCTTTTCTACAAGGTGCAGGTGTAAGGTAAGAAGGTGTTTTCAGGTGAAGCTTCAACTGGCGGAAAGTGAGCACTACAGTAGGAAATGAGCTATACCCACACACATGCACTTAGAAAGATAACCTGGACCTATGATGAGCCTTCTCTCTTATGATTTTATGTAGAGAAACCTGATTATGAAGTGGCTGAGATTTCCAGTCGTTATATTTATTCTAGAATATAGCCAATGAAATACATTAGCAGATACTCTTTCTCTCTGTTCTCTTTACAAGAATGTACTGAATCTAAGAGAAGTTATGGAAAGTTTTGTCGGGGTTAGAATAAAATGTCCTATTTGCTTTAGAAATTGAGGGCAGAACTGTAATTACTATTGTATATTTCAATACTTTGAGCCAATCTTAACATCCTATGACTTCCATGTCCTATGTGGTTTTCCATTAACAAAACCCTACGTGACCTCATAAGACAAGAGTTATGGAGGAAAATGGCTGTTTAGGAATGAGAAAATGTGACTTTTCCCCCCATCTCTGGTCCTTACCATCTCTGTGACCTAAAACAGGTCATTTAACCTCTTAGTACTGCATGAATTCACAATTTCAAATCTGCTTCACAGGAAAAGTTGCTCGTCTTTTTGTTTTCTTTTCTTAAAATCAAGCCGAGTATAACAAAAAGAACTATCCTGGCAAGAAATCTCCCACTGGGCTTCTTTTCTCACCCCTCAAGGATTGTGTAAGAGTCACCACTAGTGTCAGGTCCCTTGAGAGATGCAATGACCAGTTGATGCATTCCTTCAGAACGCTTTACTTTGTTGCTTCTGGGCACAGCAGGGACACAGGACACTTCAAGAGGTTTGAGAAACCCAGCGTCCAGAGCCTAACCACCACCACCCTGATTCTTACCACCTTCCCGGAGTAATGCCAGGAACCCAGGAAATACCCAGCCATGACTCGCTGTGGCTGCACCAGGCTTCACCTCCTCTCTGCCTGGGAAACACTCTGTTCTTCTCTGGCTTCCTTCGAAGGCTTTATCTCTCTTCCCTTCCCTCGTGCACATCCTCAGAAAAGGCAGAAGAGGCCTCTACACAATTTTGTCTTCCATCCCCACCTGCCCCTGCTCTGCTAGAAAGAAAATTCAACCAGGGCAGGGGTTTTAATCTTTGCCAGGAGTAGTACCTAATACATAATAATATTCAATGAATAGGTGTACACAGATGAATGAATGAAGAGGAATGGCAACATAGGGCAACCATGCCCAAAGGTATTCTGGGATGTTTACAAGGAATATCAGGATGACTAAAAATTATAATGGCTGTTCTCATGCCGTTCTGCACACTGCTTAGACTTCTTAGACACACACACGCACACACACGCGCACACACACGCACACACGCACACGCACAAACACACACACACGCACACACACGTACACGCACTTGCACACACGCACATGCACACACATACACGCACACACACACCCAACCACACACACATATGCATGCGCACACACACACATGTACACATGTACACACACATACAGGGCACATGCATGCACGCACATACACACGTACACACGCACATGCATACACACACGCCGGCGCGTGCACACACGCACACACGTGTACACATATGCACACACGCGCATGCATACACACATGCATGCGCACACACACGCACACAACACACACATATACACGCACATGCACACACACATATGCACACACACGCACAGGCACACACATACACCCATGCACACATGCACGCACACACACGCATGCACATGCACACACATGCACACGTACACACACACGCACACATGCACACATACACACACAAGACTTATTTGGTTATGTGTCCATCTCCCTCTACTATTACTTGGCAGTCACAAAAGTTAAATACATCATAAATGGAATCTTTTTGGACAAACTCAACAGCTTTTAAGGCATTTTAGTGTACATTATCACTTAATCACCACATCAAAATTTGTGGAAGTTGTTGTTATTCTCATAGTACAGAGGAAACAGATACCCAGGGACATGAACCTCTAGCTGAGGGTACCTGACAGAGGCAGGAGTGGAGACAGATGTGACGCTAACCAGGGTTCCTTCCATTACTCTACCACCTATTTCAAAACAACTGAAAAAAGCTCGCCCTTCCGCCTTACCTAAGGGAGCATGTCAAACTTTCTAGCTCAGCACAGAGCGAGGAAATCATGTGAGATGCTTAAACTATGAAAAAATTCAAATTTTCTCCAAATTTTGCTCTGACAACAACTACATAGGCAAATATGATATGCTTAATGGAATTTACAATGTGTTTTCCAAATTTCAATACCAAGTCCTAGGGAGTACAGATTATGTATGAACATGAATATTTGTAGCATTTTTACTCTCCCATATTTCCAAGTATGATTTTTATTGTTTGTTATGTATTAAACTTTTGAATACCCAAGTGGTTTGTAAAAAGCTTTTATTAAAAATCCCAACTTTTGGATGGATAGCCAAATTGAATCTGAACCCTGAAACAGTTGAGCCATAAGATGAGTTATTTTCTCACACAATCTCATTGAATATACAGGGAGTTCTATTTTCTAGAAGGCAATTTTAGTGAAATGCTCAGGAACCAGCATTCTTTAATTATCTTGGCATTGTCCTGCCAAAAGGGACATGATTAGGGTAGTAGGAAGAAGGAAAGAAGGAAAATGGTTGGAAGGAAAATTTAATAAGAAAAGAGACTGCTTCTAATTCTTTTTTGAAACAGTCTATGTATGAATAATAAATGAAAGAATCACAACGAAAAAGAAGGAAGAAAAGTACAGCAGCACAAGGAGGAGAAGGGAAGGGGAGTACAGGCAAACGGAGGAAAGTACAGGCAAACGGAGGAGAGTACAGGCAAACGGAGGAGAGTACAGGCAAACGGAGAAGAGTACAGGCAAACGGAGGAGAGTACAGGCAAACGGAGGGGAGTACAGGGAAACGGAGGAGAGTACAGGCAAACGGAGGGGAGTACAGGCAAACGGAGGAGAGTACAGGGAAAGAGTTTCTCTTCAGCACTTGCCTAGGGCCCATCTTAGGAAAAAAGCAGATTAAGGCAAACGCCATCCGTTCCCTTGCATTCCTGGAATCATGTTCTAAGAAACCAAGCCAAAGAAGAAAGGGAGGGAGAAAGAGGGCATGGGCAGGGAGGGAGGAAGGAGATTAGAGAGAGGGTTGGGAAGGAAATCAAGGACGAAGAGAGAGATGGCTGGAGGGAGGAAGGCTGATTTGGAGACTGGTATAACCTCACTATAACTTCACGTGCTTTTTACCCCTATGGAAAGATGAGGTGCTTTCCATGAAGCAAGTGAGAATTTTACGAAACCAGTGTACACCTTCCAACATATTGGCTCTTGGGCTGAAATGTATAAAGCTTTCTAGTAATACATGCACTGCTTCGATGAGAAAAAAAAAAATTGGGGTGGTTAAACCTCCGTATTTCTCAGATCATAGAGCCAAGGCATCTAGAGTGACCTTCCCCCATTCTCCTCAAAGCTGGTTTCTCCTCATCTTCCCGGTTTCTTAGAGTCTCTCTGCACCACCTTGTCCACAGAACCATGTTGATGCTCATCTAGGGGCAGCCACCCCTAGTTCCTTTGTCTCCATTCCATCATTTTAGTTTTCCTGCCCAAGGACCATGATTTCAAAGTATTTTGAGCTCTTCTTTTTAAAGTATGTTTCTCCTGTTAGACGGAAAGATTTCTGAAAACAGAACCAGATTTCTTTCAGGTATTGTCTCCCAAGTGCCTAACCAAATGCCTGGCATATATTAACCACTAGACAACTCATGAATTCCTAAAACGATTCATAGAATGTCTTATATATTATGAGGTTTCTCAGAGAATATTGGTCATACAACAAAAATGACACATCTAAAGTTAAAAGAACCCTTTCCCCTTTTTGTATTATCATTGTTCTTATCAGCATCACACCTCATGGAAAGGAGAATGGATGAGTACTTACCTTTCTACCCCTATGTCCATCTCAGAAGGCACTTACACACTAAAAAAAGGAAAGAAAGAAGGAAAAACAAAATGTGAGAGACGAAGAGAACAAAAGAAAGACTTCAGGTAATTAGAATACCATGAAAGAGCAAATCAAATTTACAAAATACTTACAAGGTGTAAGATACACCAGAAAATGGAATAGTATTTTTAAAGTGCAATTAGAAAAATATGCCAACTTAAAATTCTGTACCCACCTAAAATATTATATATAATTAAGGAGAAAACATCTCCACACACGCAAAGACTAAGACATTCTACTACTCGCAGACTCACTGAAAGAACTACTAAAGGATGAGCTTCAGACAGCGTGAAATTGAATCCAAATAATGAAGAGAAATGCATACAGCAGAGGCACACAAATAAACTGGTCAACATTTGGCAAATATAAATAAATATTGGCAGTAAAATAATAATACTATCTAATCTGACATGGTAAACATAAGATAGAACTACAATACTGAAAGCAAAAATATGAGAGAGGAAATATGAAAGTTAAGAGTTAAAGCTTTCTAAGTTTCTTCATCTTGTTCAGAAAAAGAGTAAAGAAATAATTAACTTTAAATTCTGATAACTCAATTTCATTTCGGCTGTTTTATGGCTTGACATATATCTGGGGTAAATATGACAAAATTTTAGCCTTTCTTAATGCTTATTATATTGTATTATGGGTGTTTATTATATCATCCCTGTACTTTTTTCTATTTTGAATTTCATATAATTAGAAAAAAAATCCTTTGCACATTAATTGAAAGGCAAATTAAGTCTTCTAGACAATTATTTCACACCTTCCTCCCTCCACAAACTTTCAACACCTCCTCTTGCATTCTCTCAGCGATGACCTTGTTTCTTGCTCCACTGAGAAATTGAAGCGGCCAGAGGAGCTCATGCACAGATTCTCCCCAGCACCCACTCGCCCTCCAGCACCTGCACCTGGCTGCTTGGGAGGTGCCGGCTCCATGCCCCCATTCAAACCTGTCCTCTGCTTCTCAACTGGACGTGTGCTCCCTTGCCTACTCAGGGCAACACTCCAGTGCTGGAATGCTCCTCATTCTTCTGTGTCCTTTCCCCAAACACGACAGCATGTCATTATTTCTCCCATTCTAAACAAAACCAACAATGACTTCCTCTTGTCCACACCTCCCTACCTGCTTCTGCCCCATTAACTCTTCTGTCTTTTGCAGCAAACTCTGTGACATCATTGTCTGTGCTTCCCACCCAGAAGACCTCCCACATTCATTTTTGGAGGCACTGCAGTCAGCTCAACACCCTCACCCCTCCGCGGCCCTGCTCTCCCCAGGGCCACGATGACTCCACCTGGTGATGTCTAAATCTCAACCCAGTCCTCATCTACCTCGGCCTCCTGGATGCCAGGGCCCAGTCCCTCTGCCCTGTTCTCTGTCTTCTCTTGCAGCCTGGATGGTCCCCAGTGTCACGACTTTGCACATCAGCTTTAAATACATCCATGGATCGCTCCAGTCCAGAACTCTCCTGGGCTCCAGAATTATACGTGCAGCTGCCTCCTTGCTACCCATCCACACTTGGTGTCACCTGAGTGTCTGAAAGCTGCCATGACAAATTACTGCCAACCAAGTGGCTTAAAACAACAGAGATTTTTTTCTCTCACCGCCTGGAGAGAAAAAGCCTGAAATCAAGGTGTTGGCAGGGCCACCCTCACCCGAAGGCTCTTGAGAAGGATCTGCCCCATACGTCTCTCCCAACTTCTGAAGTTGCTGGCAACCCTAGGTGTGCCCTGCCTGTAGACATCACTCCACTCTCTGCCTCAATTGCCACATAGCCTTTCCCTGTTCTTCCTCACCTTCTAGGCATTCCCGCCTCGTATAAGGACACCAGTAACATTAGGCGAGGGCCTGTCAACCCTCGTCAAGTATGCCTTCCTTTAACTTAATGACAGCTGCAAGGCCCTGCTTCAAAAGAAGGCCAATTCACAGGCACCGGCGATAAGGGCCTGAATATGTCTTCCTGGGGACACTATTCAACCTGCAACATACCTCTGCTAGACACTGCAAACGTAGCTCGTCTAAACTGAGATTCTGAGCTTCCCAATCAAAGCACATTCCCTTGGCAATTCCTCTTCCCATTTGATACCATGCCTGCCTTATGAGTCACCCAGATCAAAACTCATGGAGTCTTCTTCCACTCCTCTTTCCTCATGACCCATACCCAATCTCTCTCTATTTCACCAGGATTTCTATATTACAATAGTACATGAATTATTTATGTATTACACACATATTAAATTATATATATATTACATATTAGTATTATATATTACATGACATTGTACTTATTGATTGGATATATATTACATGTTACATATATGGATTGCACATCTACTGCATATTATGTATAGTTGTATTTATATAGATGTTATATAGAGAGTGCATTTATATAGATATTTATGCATGTGCACACATGCATCCTGTGTTTAACTCCTCCATACCACTCCCATTGTCACTACCCTGATTCAAGGCACCACACATTTTAATTCTTACCGAATGTCTCATTGTATCCCTGTTCTGTATACTGCACTGCATATAGCCAGTCTCCTAATGGTTGATTTCCCCACCACGTTTTCACTATTATAAACAGCACCACAATGCTCATCCTCACGCAAGCATTTGTGTGGCCCTAACCAGTTATTTCCTCCAAGCTGAATCCTAGAAGTTGAGTGCAGAGTCAAAGGCAAAAGCACATTTTGCAATTTGTTTGATCTCACTCAATTGCCTTCAGATAAGTTGAATGAACTGGAGCACCTTTTAACTGCTTCACAATTCATAGCAAAAATGAACCTTCTTGGTCTTGACTTTTGACAAAAAGTAAGCCATTTGCTTCTTAGATTTACTATTAAACTAATGTGTATTGTGTGCCTACCATGCACCAGACACTGTTTAGACATAAATCCTGCTCTCATGGAGCTTAACGTTTAGTTGGGAGGACAAACTATAAATGACAACCACAGTAAACAATAGTCCTAGATAGTGTATGAGTCAGAAGGTGATGTTCACCGTGGAAATGAGCAGCAGGTGAGGGAGCCAGGCGTGCAGTGAAGCGCAGGTTGCCCTTCTGGATGAGAAGGTCAGGGCGGGCTCACTGGGAAGCTGATGACGGAGCAGAGACTGAAGGAGGAGGGCTTGGCCTTGCAGCCATCTGTGAGGGGGACATTCCAGGCAAAGGAAACACCAGGGCAATCCCCGAGGAAGGAGAATCCCCGGCACCATCAAGGAAGAGCGGGGGACTAGGGAGGTTGGAGTGGAGGGGTGAGGGAGGAGCAGAAGAAAGTGAAAGCTGGGAGGTCACTGCCCTCCATGGCCAGTTCTTGGAGGCCTGGTGAGCAGCAAAGGGATCTTCGCTTTTCCCCTGAGAGACAGGAGGGCGAGGAACAGAGGAGCACAGTCACGTGACCTGGTGCGCCTACAGAACTGTGCAAGGAAGCAAAGGCGAGGGCAAGGACAGCTGGGACGATGGCATCTCCCAACCTGCCAGTGATTGCCTCACACAGCAGTATCAGTCACCTGGCTCACTTCCTAACACTCTTCTATGCCAATAACCCCCATGTCACTAAGCACAAAGGACAGGGTTCACTGGGCTCTTCTTCCTGTCCTCCAGCAATGTTTGGCAATGTTGCCACACCCCCTGTTCCGAGGCTGCCTCTCCCCTACCCACATGGCTTCTGGAGATCATCCTCCCTGGGCTCTCCTTTTCCTCCCGTCCCCTCCACAGCCTGCTGTCCAGGCTTGGGCTTCCCTAGTTGGCTACTAAATGCTTGAGTTCTTCACAGGACAGTCTTTGTATATCCACTCCTTCTCCGCAATCATACCTACCCTGAGGCTTGAATAGCTACTAATAATTTTTAAATATCATCTAACTCCAGCACAAACTATTCCTCAGAGCTCCAGTCCCCCAATCCAGCTGTCACACGGCCATGCCACACGGAAGCACAGGGCCCCTGGAACAAGCCCTGAGCGCACTCCTCAGCTTCTGCCTACAAACCCAGTTTTCATGCATTTCCTGTTAGCATATGACCCACCGGCCGTGGAGCTGTTCAAGTCAGCACACGGATGACTTTTAACACCTCTTCTCCAATACGCTGCCACGTCTACCCATTTTTCTTCCCATGTATCTTGCATCTGTCACTGGTTCTCATTTCTACCGTCAGCCTCCAAATCCTATAACGTCATCATCACCTGCCTTTTTTTGCATTGCGCCTGCCTCCACCCTCCCTGTATGCTTAGAACACCTTGATGTCTTCCAATTGCTTAAGCATCACAATCCTGGAGAGCCCTGACTGGCCTTGCATTTGTCCAATTTCCAGCCTCACTTTCCACTCCTCTCCCCCTTGCTGGGTCTACTCCAGCCTCACTGCCTTTTCTCCAGGCTCCAACCTTGGCCAGCTCCTCCCTGCCATGTGCCTTAGTGCGAATTTTCCCATCCCTTAGAGACTGTGCCTCCCCATCTACCCAGCTAGCTTCTCTTCTCTTTTGATCTCAAGCCTAGCTTAGATGATACTGTTTTGTGTTGCCATGGAACATCCCCCATTTCTCGTGGCTCTTAATTTGCTTTTCAATGATAGCCACATGTTAGTAATTATCTGAATAATGTATGGCTTCTATGAAGACTGGGTTACTTCACGACAGCAGGGCCTATGCTGTGTGTGGGTTTTCTTGCAACATTATCCCCAGAGCTTCATGGTGCCTGATCATGATAGGTGATCAATAAATACGTGTTCATTGAATCAATCAATTTCTATGTGTAGATACATAGATGGAGATTTCTTAAATGATATCCACCAAAATGTTGAAAGTAACTGGTTAGATTTAAGTTGCTTCCAATATTATTTTATGTTCTATATTGTATTGTTTGAAAGTTTTACAGTAAGCAGGATATCATTTTTATAAAAACAATAAGATGATTTTCAAAAACTAATAAATCAATTAAATGGCACGTATTCAGGTAGTCGACGGAGGAGTTAGGGAGTTGGGTGAGGAGAGAAGAATATGTATTTATATCACTTCTAACCAATAAAAGCAGCACAAAAATTCACTGCTGTCCCTCAGTTCATCTCTGTTCCACTAACTCTGTTTTAGAGCTGACCAAGGGAAGAAAAACAACACAACATGAAGGGACTTACCAAATTACGTGCCCTAGCACTAGGCAGTTCAGAGCTTCTTCCTCATCTGGACACCCCGCTGTCAGTCCTGGAGACTCCCCAGACGCCTCCTCTCTTCCTTCCACAGCTGTCGGTGTGGCTGCCAAACTTGGGAGGCTGCTATACCCACACCTCTTGAGTTTCCCCTACAGATCCTGTTTCCTCGAGCACGCGCGCGCGCACACACACACACGCGCGCGTGCTCACACATACATACACACACACACACGTGTGCTCACACATACATACACACACACGTGTGCTCACACATACATACACACACATACACACACACGTGTGCTCTCACACACACACACACATACATACATACGTGTGCTCACACATACATACACACACACACACACATATACATACACACACCAATGTTCCCTGCCTTCTGCCCATCAAATACCTGAGATAGTCCCCTGTGAAGCAGTCTCAGCTGTCAGAGCCATGGGACATGCCTACCTTGTGGTCATGTTAGAAGCAGGAGATCTGCTCTAACCCTGGCTACGGAGGCCTGAATTGACATGTGTGGGGAGCCCCTGGAGATGTTTTTGTTGTCTCACAATTAGGAAAACTCATTCTCCGAGCAAAGTGCCCTCCTTCCCCTTTTCAACAAGGCTATGGACCACAGGATGCTTAAGCCATGATGACCACTTTGTGACCAAAGCTGACAAGCCTAAGGGCCAAGCTAACCAGGTGGAGATTGCTGAGTGCAGGGAAGGAAAGAGAAACGCGGGGTCCCTGACAGCATCGTTGTGCTCCTAAGCCAACCCTCACATTGTTTATTTACCGATTCCTTATCAGGTGGGATCATAACCCCCATTTCTTGAGTCCCTTTTAGTTTGGAGGACTGTTTCCTATCGTTAAAGCCTCCTCTGTCAGACATCAGATTTCCTTGAATTGCCCACACCTGCCACTTCCACGAATGCACCCCATCACATGCACTGTGCCTGCCCTGCAGGACTACGGGGCCCACATCTTACCATTCACATCAACTACTGCATGTGTAGCAGGGAGTCTGCAGCACAGCGACGGCTCCATTGATAATGAATAAAACTGGACAAACACATCTCCAGGTGAATGGATATGAGCACCGTCCTTAGTGCACAAAACAGCCGCCAGGTTCTGTAGTGGTGAATATTTCCCTGTAAGGTTTAAATGGAAGGAAAGAGAAGAAGGACACCAATCAGAGGCAGCAGTAGTTGTGGATAAAGAAGCAGGTGGATAGTCCTGGGAGTCCTGGGCGGGGGATCTTGGTCAGGTCCATGATTTAGAAGCTTTATGCTGGGACAATGCTCCAGAAAGGAGAGCTGAGGCCGAGCCAAGATCACCATGAGGCTGAGTCTAGGGAAAATGGACTGATCGAAACTGGGGTTCATAACCAAAAATGCAAAACTTCCGTCCGTGGGCTTCTGGGATGCAGGGGGAGTGGAACTAGTGTTTGTCAGCATCAGGCATCAGCAGGCAAAATCCCAAACCCAGGAGAAGAGACTTACGGGAAGCGAGTGAGTTAGTGTTTGACGTGCTAGCTATTTTATTCAGGGGAGCTGGCTAAGGAGGCCCAGACTAGGCCAAGGTTTCTAAGAGCGGCTTCATGAGGCCTCCTAGGGGCATGGAGTAGGGACAAATGATGGTCATGTCCCCAGAATATACCCAATGCTGGGTGTGGAACACCAGGCTCTTCCCAGTCACCATTTTACAGCAGAGCAGGAGGGACAAGAAGGGACAGGCCAGCAATCTGGGGCATTGGAAGAACTCCAAAGTTGCCAGGCAGGAGGACCCCAGCTCATCCATACCCTGGGCTTGCACTCACAGGAAACCCGCGCTCCACACCTCTTGCCGGCCACTCTCTGCACCAGGGCCTGGAGGGCACTGTGATCGGTGGGGTCCCAGAGTCTCCCCCAGCAATTGGGTGAGAACGGCCTATTTTTCCACTGCCAAGGCTACAGAGAAAAGAATGGGCAGGCAGGTCTGTGTGCAGTCATGTTCGCCTGGAAACACAATCACAGATGGAGGTTGAATGGCATCCTAGGACCAGGGCAGCACAGGCTCCCAGGTACCAGCCTGGGATGCAGACCATGAGATCTGGGAAAAGTGGACATTCTGCGTGTCAAATAAGTGGCTTCTGTATCAGCGTCTAGAGCAGTAAGATTGCCCGTATCTGGAGGGGAAGTTCAAAGACAAAATTGCCTTGGGTTTACTGTCAAAAGATGCTGATTTCTGTCTAGTTCACCCATCCCACCCTTTCCAAGGGCTTAATGTTGGGAAAGCATTCCTTTCAGGTAACCACTGTGTAGGAATAAAGAGAAGGTGAGAAGGCCCTGAGCTAAGTCACTGTGAAGTAGAGACGACTTTTAACTCTGTGCATTTGAATCTTTCTTCCACATCTCACCATCAACCCAAGTAGTTAAGGTGGTAAATTCATGGGTTGTGGATTGTGAGTTGTAGAAATGTTTCCTCTCATAAAATACAGCATACAAGGGTTATAAACACACAATACAGATTATCAGACTATAAAAAGGCATAACAATGCAATATGATTCATTGCTGGCATGGGCGCAATATTGTGCTGGAAGATTAAAGACTATGTGACTTAAATAACTTTTATTGTAATGCTTTCAACAGATCTCCTAACAGGGAAAGCAAACGGGCTCTGCCCAGTGATATGACTGGTGAACAGGACCCAGCACAATTCCCTGGGCCCCCATTCATCTCTCCAGTCGAGCTGGGACGGTTCCACTTTGGTGAGTGTTTCGCAACCAGACCAGGCAGTTTCTAGGTTTCGCGATAATATACCAGTCTCCTAGGATGTGCTATCGTTGGGCTAAATATAGCACGTGTCCTCAGAATAGTGCCATTGATGGTGAGTAATAGCCCCGTTCCTCCTCCCGGTCTCTTGCACAGGCTCTCTTGGATTTGGTCCAGGAATTAATTTGTGCTAATCTGGTCCCAAAATAAATAACTTTTGTCTCTCTACGTTGCCTTGGGTTTCACAGGGAGCAAGATGCAGCCCCGACAACAGGCGCTCAGTGCAGGACGGAGGAGAGGCCCACTCGGTGCATCTACAATTCAAAGGAGCAATGAGGGCTGAAGTCATCAATCTGTCCCAGTGCTCTCATCCCGGCTGGGCGAGAGCCGGCGCTTCCAGCACTGTCTCCCGAAGAAGATTTGAAGCAGTGACAAGTGGAGAGTCCTGTCGTCCTTCCTCCTTGGGCCTCGCGCAGAGCTGGCTGGCAGAGTGCACCATCAGGATAGAGATGCCCCGTGGCTGTGCCTCCACGGCCTGTCCGTCCCACGCCCCTGAACTGGCTGAGCTGCTGTGCGGGGCAACGCTGAGTTCCTGAGATATGTTGGCAGCCTCCTGCTCTTTGTTCTCCAGAATGTGAAAATAGTGTAAATAGCAGCATCTGCAACTGCTCCTGCTGCTCTGACCGCCAGCCAAATGCTTTTTTCCTTCTTTCCCTCACTCTCCCTATTGAGCCATCCACATGCTGCACACAGGCATGAGTTGCAGAGCGGGGTGCAGCCTGGAAACCCCAGGAATGCTGGGGATACACAGAGCAAGGGGGCCCAGGGAGGGCAGTGGGTTTCGCGGCTCCTGGTGAAATGCAAAGCTCCATGCACGGCAGCATGGGTGTTGACGGGGTTTGTAGATGACATGTATGAAACGCATTTTTGCCACCCCCAACAGCTGGAAAAGAGCCCATGCCTTATTCCTCAACAGCTGCAGTCACCTCAGCTGAGTTGCATGCTTTGGAATTTCTTAAAAGAGAATTATTCTTATTCATTGGTCCTCTGACTACTGAAACGAGCCCTGGAAAGTGAGTAACTCGAGGAATTCTGCTCCTGTCGGCAGCCAGGGGATTTCGTATTTTGTCCAGATCTTTCTGTGTAGCCAGATCCAAAGCGTTCGTTTTTCTTGGATATTATAACTTCCTTTCTCGGTCTCCTGTCTCTGCTCATTGATTTTTTTTTTTTTTAAGGCCGTTATTTTCTCTATGTCAAAAGAATCTGCACCTTTTTCCTATCTGAGTGGCAGATGTTCCTGGGCCGTGAAATATAAATATCCTAAAGTTTTCAAAGGCCTGATCGAAATTAATGCCATCTTGATTTTGGAAATAAGTGTCAGGGCTAGCACTATCGCTTATATTATTATAACTTCCACATTATCATCCTGAGTCTTGTTCCAGGACAGTCTTAGCATAAAAATATAGAATCCCCAACTATATTTATCTCTTTTAAAAAATATGTATCTTTCTAACACATATCAAGCCAAGGATATAAAATACTTGTGTCTGTGGAGTAGCCTGTAGTTGTATTTTAAAAATACACACCCATAACCCCTGGGTGCCTTAGACAATTCTGCACATTGATGGAGCATGTGTGCACAAAATGGCTCTCCTGTTCTGTAGTCATTAAAGGCTGAAACTGATGTAGATCTGAAACGTTCTAGGACTAAAGCAATCAGAGTATATTTCCAAACTATTAGTAAATGACGGTCTTCACAATTCAAGAAAGTAAATACAGGCTGTTTTGTTAAATTCCTTTTGTTTTTTAAATCTACATAATTTACTACAGCTTTGCCATCCCAAGCAAATGTAGGTTTGAATTTTTATGGCCTAGACTTCATAAGGGTGGAAATTAGAAATGATCCAAAGTGATTGTTTTGTTTTTGGTTAGTTATCAAGCAGTTAGGAAAATGTTGGGGACAATAAAGTGAAGGGAAGAAAATCATAAGAGAAGTAAGGCCAGGAAAGTTCCTGATGCACGTAGCCTGAGGCCTCACAGCAAGGTCTCCAAGGCGGGACAGCTGGTCTCTGACTCTTCCCTGTCGATCTCCAATGCACGAGGAAACCCCGCAGCAAGCCATCCGCGGACCCATGGATCCCAACTGCATCATCAGACCTGTGAGCCATAGCCCGGCTCCTGACATAGGGGCCCTCGCAGCGCCTTGTGAGGAGGGGCTTCTGCCCCAGATCTGGCCGTAAGGATCGCATTGGGCATCTTACCACTTCCCTCTCAGGTTTTCTTGCTCCCATGCACAGTGTCCATTAACATCCCCCTGGGGAGTGAGTCCTGAGCAGGGGAATTCTTTCATTGCCTGGAACTTCGCACCTGCTCAGAACGCCGCCCACGCTGCATGTCCACCTGGGAAATGAGTCCTGGGCAGGGGAATTCTTTCATCGCCTGGAACTTTGCACCTGCTCAGAATGCCGTCCATGCTGCATGTCTGCCTGCGGTGAGACGTGGCCCTGGGACTCGCCAGCCTCGGCCTGCAGAGCCCACCGTGCACTGTGTGCTGCTCACTCCTCTAAAGAGAAAGAGAAGAACTTCACAAATCAACTTGTGTGGGAACCTACATGCTCCTGGTGTGGTTCTCCACAGGAGGCAATGCCTCTAGCACCTCAGTGGTGATATGGCCATGGGCGTTTCTGGTGAATTCCTCAGCAAATCAGATCACCACGTGCCAAACCAGTGAATTCTCACCCAGTCAAAACAAAAGACAGAGAAGCCTATTAGTCTAACTCTGCTGTGGACAAAGCAGGCTCTGCCTGTAGAAATGACTCATTTTAGAGGAAAATACGCACCCTAGAACAGGTGGGATGGTGGCAAGAGCATGTGAAGGCAGTGAGTGAAGGGAGCATGTGAGGCAATGGATGCCAGTCCACAGGGACACTGCATGCTGTGCATGAGAAGAAGAAATGAAAGGGGATAAAGACTTTGGAGAAATCTTGCTCCAACTTTGGGCCATATCTCAAGACACTTCTTCCTTGGAGCCCTTCTGAACATTGACCATTCCCTGGGCATCCCGTCCAGACCTGGACTCTGAGGTCCTTGTGGCCCCACCGCACTTATTCATACACTGCTTATGTGTGTACTTCATGCCCTTCCACAGGGGCAGCCCCTTAGGCAGGGACTCTACCTTCCCACCTCTGTCATCCCAGGGGACCCTCACTCAGCACTTACCCTGTGGGGGGTCCTCAGTAATGTTGGCTGAAGTGTATAATAATTTAGAATAGTGTAAAGAAGTTTTATATTTTAAAATATAGAAATCTTCAAATAGAGACACTAATAAACATTGTAAAAAGGAGTTCTGAAATATCATCACTCATTGTGGATCATATTTCTAGGCATTACCATATGCCTCCAGCCCACTCACTAAATTTTCACACCTGTACCCCAAAGACCTCTTCCCTCCTCCTCAGTTTCAGGAATACAGCACAGAAAAAGAAAGAAAATGTGATGGTTGGAATGTGTTCCCTCCAAAATTCAGGTGTTGAAATTAAATGGCCTCTCTGATGGTATTAGGAGATGGGGTCTTTAAGAGGTGAACAGGTCACAGGAGCTTCTTGCCTCATAAATGACATTAAGGTCCTTATTAAAGAGGCTGCAGGCAGTGTTTGGCTCACTTTCTCTTCTTCATTCCTCGCCTGCAGAGGAGGGGCAACAAGGGCAACAAGATGACATCTTGGGAGCACAGATCATCCTCATCAGACAGGTGAACCTAGTGGCTCCTTGATCTTTGGATATCCTAGCCTCCAGGGCTGTGAGAAAATAAATTTCTATTTGTTAAAAATTATTCAGTCTCAGGTATTTTGCTATAACAGCACGAATGGTCTAAGACACACTGAGAGACTGGCAGCACCGCATGACGGAGAGGATCAGATGCAGCCTGACAGAGAGAGGTTCCTCTGCCCCCAGAGGCTGGAGAGCAGTGCCAGCTGGTGAGAGAGACCATGTGGCCCCTAGGGAGAATAAAGGCCTGGGAGAGCTCCAGGGGAAAGGACTTTCCACCAGGAGTACTTGGGGGCTGCAAAGAAACCAAGCCATTACCCAAGAGACAAGGCTATGCTGCTGTCCAAAAACTCACATCATCAGCCATGCGCTCACAGAGAGTCAGGTTTGAGGACACTCATCAGGGCTCTGGACCTGTCTAGCACAGCCTTCCAGTGTCCTCTCAAGGAGCCCACCGTGCATCCAGATGCCCATCAGCATCTGGACCCTGCTCAGCACAGATTCCCAGGGCACCCTCCCAAGAGAACAACATACTGTCCCAGGTCCTGGAAATTATTCAGTCTCGGAAATGAAGTTAAGGGACTTGGATATTTTATTAGTCCGTTCTCACACTGCTATAAAGAACCATCTGAGAGTGGGTAATTTGGGGGGAAAAAAGATTTAATTGACTCACAGTCCCGCAGGCTATTCAGAAAACATGGCTGGAGAAGTCTCAGGAAACTTACAATCATGGTGAGAGGGCAAAGGGGAAGCAAACACCTTCTGCAAGTGGTGGCAGGAGAGAGAGAGCAAGGGGAGAAGTGCCACACACTTTCAAACCATCAGATCTCATGAGAGCTCACTCACTATCATGAGAACAGCATAGAGGAAATCTGCCCCCATGAACCAATCACCTCCCATCAGGTCCCTCCCCCCACAGTGGGATTACAATTCCACATGAGATTTGAGTGGGGACACAGAGCCCAACCATATCAATTATCTTATTATCTCAAAGCTGTGAGAAGGGAAGTCTCAGCCAAACAAAGATGGGCCAAATGGGACAGCCTTATAGTTACACACCCTGACATCACTCTGTTATGACAGGACTATGGAGCGGGCTCTACAGTCTGGACAGATTTCTCTACATATGAAATTTCTTCAGTGTTTATTCTATGAAGTCATATATTTTGTATACTTATATGTGTATATAATAAATATAATGTTTGTAGGGTTTTTCCCTCAAAAACCTTTGTGTAAAATTAAATCTCCAGGAAGATGCACCATTTTTATCTTATAGCTGGAGTATCCTCTCTTCCAACTCCTCCCTCCATAGAAACATCTGTAGGGAAAGAGAATATAGAGCCCTGGAATACAGTTCAAAAGAGGCTCAAGAGAATAACTGATGTGTGGATGGGCAGCTCAGTGGTGTGTGGGTGGGCCATCCCTTCAAAAGCAAGATAGCATTTCATCACACGCCTGCTCAGCTTATCCCAGATACTTGGTCGATCACATGAACTATGTCCATTGAAGCAATGCAGTCAATCTGCCAATTCAGTCAAATAAGTCAATCAAACCCAAAATTGTTTCAAATGAATTTCTTAATGGAGCAGCTATCTGACCAAGTGTATTAGATTTGTTTAAAAAAAGTGGCACTGAATAATCTTGCTTTGGACTTGTATTTTATAGCTTTAAAAATCTCATTGACATGACATTAGTTTGATTCTCATAATATCTTCTGAGGTGGTCAGGGCATATATTGTTAACTTCTTTTTAGAGGTTAAGAAATGAGGGTAAGCCGTTGAGTAATTCTCCTGAAGTTACTACTTAGCAGAGCAGACCTGAGCCTCTGTCATCCAAATTCATCCTCCTTGGACATTCTTCACTCTCTATGGCTTTTACCCATGTAGAAATTCCCTCAATGTGGGAACAATCCTACTAGAGTGACTCTCTGGAAAACGTGTTGGGCGTGTTCATGATTACAACAGTGTGGGAGACCCAAAGCATTACAAAGAAGTTATGTGTCATGACTGTTACATATACAACGGGAAGGCCAGATTTTATCCTTTAATAACAAAGTCGAAAGAGTGTCATATCATAGAGCCAGACCCGCACCCCTGCCTACCTGCAGATGATCGTGTGTAACCTTACACCATATTTTCCATGCCCTTTGTGTGTAGCATATTGAACTTGCAGACATGAGTCATGACAGGACTGTGAAGTTTAGTCAAAACACGTGCCATGGGCCTCTAGGGCCAGGAAACACAATTACAGTGTTCTGTGTGTTTTCTAGCCACCAGTGGGATGTGGGGTCAATTGAATTGCATTTCCAAACTCTTTTCTTGATTATATGCTTCCAAAATAAATATACGGATATTGTAATGTACTGTTCCAGAACTAAATGTAACATAAAGAATAGACACTGGTTATCCAGACTAGATACATTGCATGAAATAAATGTACAGCCCTTGGACATGTGTGAACTATCCAGACCTCACCCTAAAGTATTCTATTTGTTATGGATGACTTTTATTTCCAGTCCACCCATGTCCCACTTAAACCACTCACTTGGAGCAATCTGTCCTTACTGCATTCCTTTGTCTGACCTCTTCTCTGTCACTCGGTTGGCACTAAGCATATGGCACTTATACTGTTGTTTTACCCCACTTTGGCAGATGGTAAACGCATATGGTCTTCATTTAACTGGCGGCATAGATTACTTACCAGGGAGTAGTTCTTGAAGCCATAGCTTCTAGACACCAAATGTGTTCAGTGCTTCACAAAACCAAGAACTATTTAAATAGCAAGACTCGTTCTTGAAAAGTAGCTTAGTGGCCATGTTTTATTAAATGAGCATGTCCTGGGGGAACTGTCTCTGATCTCAAACAGCTTGCCAAACTTTTTCTATCTCCAAGAGGAGCTCTATGGAATTAAATTTCTCAATCTCATACGTGCAGGAATTGCAGTGTGTCCGTTCCTCCAGATAACCTGAATTCTGCACCTCTGTTAAGAACATCTATTCTAGATCTTTGTACCTGGACTGCATTTTCTCTCCCACTCCCTGGTTATAGTTTAAATTACATTTTGGGGTTGATGCTTTTCAACAGCATTGAGATCCTTTGTAATCTAGAATCCAGGGATCACCTTGCTGCACTGACTTCAGAAAAGTGCCGGGTGTACAGCACTCACTGTTTCTTTGTGAGGATGCTGGACAGACTGTGGGACTCAGGGACCTTCTTTCTACTCTTAGTGTCAGAAATGCAGTGCTTCTTTGGAGCATGTATGTTGCTTTGATTTTTAGATATTGTCTTTTTTTAATGGTTCAAATGTCATTCTTTCATTGTCCAATAGTCAATTTGGAAATAAATGTGTGTGTGTCCTCCTTTATCTCCATAGCATGCTGTGCAGCTTATATCTGAAAACTTACTTCGATCTTTGTGGAGTCTCCACAAAGATACTAATGGGCAAAGGCCCACTATTTGCTACCTATGTGCAAATGCTGTTTGACTGAAATCCTATTAAACCACCGACTGATTTGTGACCTCGAACATTTTACTTTACTGTCCCTAGGTTTTACATCTGCTTTATGTGAAAACAGAATAAAGTAAAAGTGTAAAGTAGATATCACACAGGCTTGCTATGAAGAGTAAATAAACAAAAATAGCAAAAGTTCTGACCATGTTGGCAGATACATGAAATGAGTCAATGAATGTTGGAGAAACTGGATTTTAGGCAAATCATATTCCCTCTTTTCCTTTTGTTTGCTTCTACTTCTCTTGGTTTCTCCATTTATGTATTTATTTCTTTTGTTTTTGCTTTCTCTTGAATCACTGATCCAAGTGACCTTCCTGTACCTGCTATTAAGGACACAGATATTAAACACACACACATACACTCTCAGATCTCAAGTACCTCAAGGATATGAAAATGTGTAATTACAATACAGTGTGAGAGTGAGTTTTGCATTCATCTGATGGCAAATACATGGGCACAAAATAGCAGTGGAAAGAAAAGGAAATGATTACCTCTTTCTGAGGGTGGAGTCGATCAGAGAAATTCTCATAAGAAAATTGATGCTTTTTCTGGAACTTAAGCATAAATGAAGATTCCTGGGTATGCAGAGGAAACAGCACAGGCATAGGTGTGGAGATACTGAAGAGCATGGTGTCCCAGGGAAGCTGAGTGGCTCACGTTGCTAGTGCAAGGAGGCCAGCAGGCCAGGCACACAAGGCTGGGAGGCAGGCAGGGAGTCAGCTCTGAGGGGCTCTCCGGACATCTGAAAAAGTGAACCTCTATAATGAAAATGGACCAACACCCAAAAAGGACAAACACAACCTGTTTATAAGACAAGGCTGAATTCATTATTTACTGCAGTGAAGGAAGGCACCATCTCTGCAAAGCTTTGGATCTTAGAAATAGGAAAATAAGTTCAGAATTTGTTGAGAGGTGAAAATTTGGCTTAAGGCAGGCCTTTCACCACAGGAAATTGGTGAAGATTGAATAAGAATCCCAATACAATAGTCATGGATTTGTGGGAATCACAAGGTGAGGATTTTGAGGTGAAACACTGAAAGCATCTCAGGACTCCAAATGGTGCGGTACATTGAAGAGTTGGTGGATTTTAAGGAAGTTCCTGTTATGAGTGATCACACCATTTGTGTGGGCGGAACAGTCCTGCAAAGGTAAAGAAGGGACAGTGAAGCTGTGAAAACAGCAAAGTCACAGTAATGTAAACAGAAAGGGGCAGCTTTGTCCTCAGTGTCCAGGCAGTCCAGGTAGTATGTGGGGTAGACAATTTTGGTTCTCATAACATTGACCTTTATATGCCTAAGAAATTTCTTCTCATGTATGTGCTACCCAATCTTTCTGAAAATACCAACATCTGGGGCAATGAAGAGGAAAAATTCAACTTGACCTGTGCTAAGTTGCATACCCAAACAGAATGGCTCTTTAAAAATATACAAGATATTAAAGGTAATTAAGTTATCTAATTTATAGTTAAGTTATCTTATTTGTGTTTTCAAATGCAAAAAAATGTCAAAAATGTTTAATTTGAGGTTGCAAACTAAATGTAAATTTTTGTACAATACCGGATTAAACAAACCACTTGCAAAATTATCTGAAAGGACAATGAAAATCTTAGTCTATCTGGGTATTTCCAGAACATACAGATATGGCAGGAGTATAGAAAAAGAATTGATGTTTTTCATTTTTCACTTCTTCAGTGTTTTTATGTCACACTCAGTCTTACGAAAGAAAAAAAGCATTATTACAAATCAACTAAGTTAGAGTTCAGTTACAGATAGACAAATCTATAAAAAGGTTTATTTGTGGTAGACTTATTAATGATATATTTCCTTATATCATTTTGTTCTGCTAAGATTTGTCATGCTTTACTCAACCAAGAAGTTGCCAAGCACAGTAAACTGAACACAAAGATCTCAAAACTTAGCATGGGACCCAGTTAGCTTTAGATATAAGATGTATGGCACAGTTGCTGACATTTTAAACATATTTCCCAAATCAGGCAGCGATGCCACAAAGGCTATGTCTAGCATGGTGCACCATAGCATGAACTGTAGTGTGGGAAACACTGCTCAGCATTTGGAAACTATTGGCTTAATGTAAGAAGTTACCTCTCAAGCTTCAGTTTCTTCATCTGTAAAAAGTGGATGATGATACTATTTGTGCATTACCTTGACTTCTTACCTTGAGTCGCTGTGTAATCACAGGAGAGGATCAAGGAAGACAGCAGGAGAGGCAGGAGTAGACCAGAAGCTATGGAGATCCATTTAGCCCCAGACCTGGACTCTAGGGAATGGGAAAAAGGACTGCACACAATCTAAGCCTGAATGATCAAGGGCTTGTGCAAATTCAAGGAGACTCTGGTGTACGTCTTACTCAGTTTTGTGCTGTAGTAATAGAATGTCTGATACTGGGTAATTTATAACGAATATGAATTTATTGGCTTACAGTTCAGGAGGCTGAGAAGTCCAGGATCAAGATACTGGCATCTGGTAAGGGCCTTCTTTCTATGTCCTCACTAAGTGAAGAGCAAGAGGGAAGAGAGAGGGCCAGAAAGGAAGAGAAAAGGGGGCCAAATTTGCCCTTTTATAACAAACTCACTCCTGTGATAACAGCAGTAATCCATTCATGAGGGTGGAACCCTCATGGCATAATTACTTCTCAAGGAACCCACCTCCTAATACCATAACATTGGCAATTATATTTCAACATAAGTTTTGGAGGTGACAAGCATTCAAGCCATAGCAGTATTGATATAGTTTGGCGAGGTTCCCACCCAAATCTCACCTTGAATTCCTACGTGTTCTAAGAGGGACCTGGTAGGAAGTAATTAATTCATGGGGTCAGGCCTTTCCCATGCTTTTCTCATGCTAGTGAATAAGTCTCATGAGACCTGATGGTCTTTATTATGGGAGTTTCCCTACACAAGCTTTCTATTTGCCTGCCACCATCCATGTAGGTTGTGACTTGCTCCTCCTTCCCTTCTGCCGTGATTGTGAGGCGTCCCCAGCCATGCAGAACTGTGAGTTCTCCGTTAAACCTCTTTCCTTTATAAATTGCCCAGTCTCAGGCATGTCTTTATTAGCACTGTAAAAACGAACTAATACAGTAAATTGGTACCAGTAGAATGGGGCACTGCTGAAAAGATATCCAAAAATGTGAAAGTGACTTTGGAACTGGGTAACAGGCAGCGGTTGGAACAGTTTGGAGGGCTCAGAAGAAGAAAGGAAAATGTGGGAAAATCTGGAACTTCCTAGAGACTTGTTGAATGGCTTTGCCCAAAATGCTGATAGCGATATGGACAATAAAGTCCAGGCTGAGGTGGTCTCAAATGGAAATAAGGAACTTGTTGGAAACTGGAGCAAAGGTGACTCTCGATATGTGTTATCAAAGAGACTAGTGGCATTTTGCCCCTACCCTACAGATTCCTGGAGCCTTGAACTTGAGAGAGATGATTTAGGGTATCTGGCAGAAGAAATTTCTAAGCAGCAAAGCATTCAAGAGGTGACTTAGGTGCTGTTAAAGGCATTCAGTTTTAAAAGGGAAACAGAGCATAAAAGTTCAGAAAATTTGCAACCTGATAATGCAATGGAAAAGAAAATCCCATTTTCAGAGAAGAAATTCAAGCCAGCTGCAGAAATTTCCGTAAGTAACAAAGAGTCAATGTCTCCAGAGCATGTCAGTGATCTTTGTGGCAGCCCCTCCCATCACAGGCCTAGATGTTTAGGAGGAAAAAATAGTTGTGTGGGCTGAGCCCAGGGTCCCTCTGCTGTATGCAGTCTAGAGGCCTGGTGCCCTGCATTCCAGCTACTCCAGCCATGACTAAAAGGGGCCAAGATACAGCTTGGGCTGTTGCTTCAGAGGGTGAAAGCCTCAAGCCTTGACAGCTTCCACATGGTGTTGAGCCTACAGGTGCACAGAAGTCAAGAACTGAGATTTGGGAACCTCCACCTAGATTTCAGAGGATGTAATCTAGGATGCCTGGATGCTCAGGCAGGTGTTTACTGCAGGGGTGGAGCCCTCATGGAAAACTTCTGTTAGGGCAGTGCAGAAGCAAAATGTAGGGTCAGAGCCCCTACGTAAAGTCCCTACTGGGGCACTGCCTAGTGGAGCTGTGAGAAGAGGGCTAATGTCCTCTAGACACCAGGATGGTAGATCCACTGAGAGCTTGCACTATGCACCTGGAAAAGCCACAGACACTCAACATCAGCCTGTGAAAGTAGCCAGGGAAGGGTCTATACCCTGCAAAGTCACAGGGGGAGAGCTGCCAAAGGCTGTGGGAACCCACCTCCTGTTGTGGCAAAGGAGATAATTTTGCAGCTGTAAGACTGCATTGGATTTCGGACTTGCCTGGGGCCTGTAGCCCCTTCATTTTGGCCAATTTCTCCCATTTGGAGTGGCTGTATTTACCCAATACCTGTACCCCCATTGTATCTAGGAAGCAAGTAACTTGCTTTTGATTTTACAGGCTCATAGGTGGAAGGGACTTGTCCTTCTCTCAGATGAGACTTTGGACTGTGGACTTTTGAGTTAATGCTGAAAGGAGTTAAAATTTTGGGGGACTGTTGGGAAGGCACGATTGGTTTTGAAATATGAGGACATGAGATTTGGGAGGGGCCAAGGGTGGAATGATATGGTTTGGCTCTGTCCCCACCCAAATCTTATCTTGAATTCCCACATGTTGTGAGAGGGACCTAGTGAAAGGTAATTAAATCATGAGGGCAGGTCTTTCCCATGCTTTTCTCATGATAGTGAATAAGTCTCATGAGATCTGATGGTTTTTAAAACAGGAGTTTCCTTACACAAGCTCTCTGTTTGCCTGCCGCCATCCATGTAAGATGTGACTTGCTCCTCCTTGCTTTCTGCCATGATTGTGAGGCTTCCCCAGCCATGTGAAGCTGTCAGTTCTCCATTAAACTTATTTCCTTTGTAAACTGCCCAGTCTCGGGTTTGTCTTTTTCAGCAGCGTGAAAGCAGACTAATACAAATATCTAAGGGTTTGATCTTGTAAGAGGGCAACAATAATTCTTCCTGGTCTTTGTGTCATCATTACATGATGAAAATAAACCTCAGCTAATCAATAATTGGATAAGAATTCATTTACTTTCTCTCTCCACAGTACTTAAGCACCCAGTCCTGTGAAAAACTTGGATTTTTTTCTTCCTGCACAGCTCCAACTGAAGTCCTTGAAATGATTTTCATTGACTTTCATAATCTAACTTGGTTCATGGAGCCATCTGGAATCCAGTTACTGTGGAGAAAGAAACAGAATAAAAATACTCCTTGACTTACAGTGGGGTTATGTCCTGATAAACCCATAATAAGTTGAAAATATTGTAAGTCAAAAATGAATTGAATACACTTAAACTACCAAACATCATAGCTTAGTCTAACCTACCTTAAACATGTTCAAAACACATTAGCCCACAATGGAGAAGATTATCTAACATAAACCCCATTTTGTAACAAAGTGTTGAATATCTTTAATTTATTGAAATGATTTATTTATCAAATACTGTAATTTATTGAATACTGTACTAAAAGTGAAAAACAGAATGTCCATACGGGTAATCAAATGATTTCTATTGAATGAGAACCACTTTCAGGCCATCATAAAGAGGAAAAATTGTAAGTCAAACCATTGTTAAGTCAGGGACCATCTATATACCAGATTACCTCAGTCTAGGTGACACCCCTGCTCCCAACCCAGGTTTCAGCTGTATAATACACTTTCTTTCAAATAAAAGGATAAGTATTGGTTTCCAAATTTGGGTGCTGGTGCTATGGGGTAACCCATGATGTGAAGTAAAAAGTAACAAAGGTTTGCTGCAGTTTCCCTCCTTGAAGAGGCTCTGCCAGAGGCCGTGCGAAGATGGTTTTCATATGAAATCAACTTCAGGCTGCAGAAGGCTTCCTCGACTGTGGGAATGACATTGAAAAGACTGACTTTCTTTCTGAAGCTCTGTAGAGAGGGTGGTTAACCCCAAGACGTGAGAGATAAAGCAATAGAAATGCCTAACACATTACAGATATTATTAGAAATTACTATGCAGAAATTATTATTAACATGCCTGGCACTCCAACAAAGGACTTCACAAAAGCTCCTGGATTTGCTATAAGGAAAAGTTCTATGTCAGAGCCCATCCTGACACCAGGAAGCCCAACGTAGCAAAAACATGTAGAAGCAAGCCCACTGGTCCTGAAGGCCTGGGTGGTGTGAATAGAGGGGGATTCTGCTTGGCTAGGCACCAAGCTCTGGTCTCTGTTCATGGGAGACCTGGCAATACGGTCTGCGTTTGTTACCCTGTCCAAATCTCATGTTGAATTGTAATCCCCAATATTGGAGGAGGGGCCAGGTGGGAGGTGATTGGATCATGAGGGCAGATTTCCCCTTTGCTGTTCTCAAGATAGTGAGTGATTTCTCATGAGATCTGGTTGTTAAAAAGTTTGTAGCACCTCCCTCTTCTCCTTCTTCCTCCTGCTTCAGTCATGTAGGATCTGCCTGCTTCCTCTTTACCTTCCACCATGATTATAAGCTTCCTGAGGCCTCCCCAGCCATGCTTCCTGTACAGTGTGTCAACTATGAGCCAATTAAACTTCTTTTCTTTATCAATTACCCTTCTCAAGTAGTTCTTTATAGCAATGTGAGAACAGACTAATAAGTGGTTTATAGGACACTAAGATCTAAGAGTTTGTGCACATTTTAGGGTCGAAACAGCATCCTACAGAGCTACATACCCTTTACAAGTTTGCAACACCCTTGCATTGCTCAGAAAGCTGCAGACTTTCTGCAGATGTACAAGTGTGAGAATTCGGAGGCCCAGGGTCAGAGACAGCAGGATCGCCCTATAACTGCGTGCACACTGAGATATCTATCATCATTACAGAGGTGCAGCTTCTGCTGTAGATTTCTCCAGATACAGGCAGAGGCCCCAGCAGGCAAAGCAGCAGGGCCCATGAGTTGAGTTTTAGTTTTTATACTAGAATTCTCCATCCGTACTTCAGGTTCAGATGGGGAGTAGACATTTGGGGAGTCGGTAGGTGAGAGTAATGGCCTACTTTTTATCATTATCTTTGCCTACTTTTGTGACCAGTTACTATGTGGCACACACTGTGCTCGGCCCCTGTGTCTGTTACCACAGATAATTGTGAAAACTGCCTGGAACATAATATTATTATTCTCTCTGTTTCACGGATGAAATATCTCTGAGGCTTACAGACAAAAGTACTGCTTATTGCTGTGGGGACAGAGGGAAAGCCTCCTGGGCTCTACTCTGCTTCTT
The DNA here is from genome assembly GCF_047675955.1 of Chlorocebus sabaeus. Classification (NCBI taxonomy): domain Eukaryota; kingdom Metazoa; phylum Chordata; class Mammalia; order Primates; family Cercopithecidae; genus Chlorocebus; species Chlorocebus sabaeus. The sequence goes on from NC_132921.1 coordinate 4,817,103, forward strand.
TTCTGTTTCCTCTCAGAAGGCAGGGAGGTGTTTAACCTCTCACTTGCTAACTATCAGGTAAAACTCTCGATTTGGAAGAAAGTAAGAAGCAGCCCCAAGCGCCCATGGGTGGTAAGTGGCCTCGGGTGAGGTGGTGGCATCAACATTGTGAAGAAATAGAGGAGGGGAGATGCGGAGTGTCTCAGATTGCTTTCCATGTGCTGGGTCTTACACTGAGCTCTTTTCTCTCCATCACTGCAGAACCATATCATCATCTCCAACTTAATGGATAAGGAAATCAAGGCTCAAAGAGGCAGAGTACTGGCCCTGGAGTTTGGATCCAAACCCAATCTATCTTTCCTAAAACCCATCATGGTTTTTGTTTGTTTGCCTTTTGCTATATTCAGTCCATACCCTTTGGACTGACGGGCTGTTCCTCTCAAGACACCGAGTTCCCTGTGCCTCCCTGTGGTCACTAATGTGATGTTGCAAGGCCGAGCTCCGGGAATAGGCTGCTCAGTAGGGACAGCCCTTTCTAGGTCAGCCACTCCCGAAAGACCTGCCCAAGGAAGGGCCTCCTGTCCCATGGCCATAAAGAGTGTCAGGTGCAGCCAACGTCACCACAAGGTTTGCACCTTGAGGTGAGCCTTGCTGAACCAGCAGGGCGAGATTTCATCAAACAGCTGCTCAGGTTTCAACAACACCATGGCTGGGCCTTGCACTAGTGGGCTGCCTTAGCTACACGGAGGGCAGCTGGCTCTGTCTTCTAACTGCATGGCCACACTCCTGGGGACTGTTCCCCAGACTAGTGCCAGAGGTGCTGCCATGGGGGGTCAGGACCCTCAGGTATGTGAGAGGTGGGCCTCTGATTAGCTTTCCCTCTAAGCAGACTGTTGTATGATTACATCTGGGAGCTTGTCCATACGACTATGCAGACAGCTCATTCCAAACAGAGCCAGTTAATCCTTTCTGGAACTGGTTGTAGGAGGCAAGTTCATTTTAGCCAAAGTGTTGGACCAGGAGGAAAAGCTGGGAGCGGGGGACAGGACAGGAAACTGAGTCATGCCCAACAAACAGCAGGTGGGCACTTCAACTAACCGTTGCTCATTATTCAGGGTTGCCAAACACTTGTCCAGCTCCGCTAAGAAGTTTTCATAATGCTGCCAGCAAGTATGACATGGCCTTGTTAATATAGAGACAAATACCTTTCAGCCTGGTTTGCCAGAGGGTGATCAGGATATGAACAGAGGCCCACAGAAAGCCCACCGAAGGGCAATCTTGGAATTTTCAAGGATGAAATCTAACGTTTATTGAGCATTTGTTATGTGCCAAGCATTCTTCTGAGGGTTTCATATATATTCATGTATTTTGTCCTAGTAGAACTGTGGACTCAGCCTGTTATTTTTAATCCATTTATAGCTGTGGGTATGGAAGCACAGAAGATAAGGTAACTCATGCAAACAAAAATGTTTATAAACAGCAGAGCCCAGATTGGAACCCAGGCATTTTCCTATCTCTATTGAAAAAACCAGAAACAGAAAGTTGCATAAACAGCATTTTTATGTGGGGAAGGGTAAGGATGGCTATGTGGTGTTGATAATTGATAAGCGAGAAATTGAGAGTGTGTTCTATCCTCGTGCAATCGGTGTTTCTCTAGTCTGACACCACTCAATTCTCTGATCAAGGCACTTATTAGCCAGTGGGGGAGTCTGTGGGGAGGGGGTCACAGAACTGGGTGGTATGGGGTGGAGTCAGGGAGTTGCTATTGTTACTCACCCCTAGTGCATTGGGGAAGGGCTTGGCACACACTAAACTCGAGGCTGACACTGAGCACAAGATGCCACACCAAAGAGCAGACAATGGCTGCTGGAAATAAGGAAAATCACCAACCAATCATTGCTTTCCTAGTCCTGCCATACAAATTACCACATTTGCACAGTTCTGGAAGCCAGAAGTCCAAAGTCATTGCATCAGCAAGGCCTTGCTCCCTACAAAGACTCTAGCAGGGAATCCTTCCTTGCCTCTTCCAGCTTCTGGTGGCCCCAGGAGGTTGGCTTGTGGCCACATTACTCCAGTCCCTGTCTCCGTCTTCGCATAGCCATCTTCTGTCTTTGTGTCTGTTTTTCTTAAAAGGACACGAGTCACTGGAGTAAGGACCCACCCTAACCCAGGTTGCCCCCATCCTAATTTATCACCTTTGCAAAGACTATTTTCAAATCAGATGGCGTTCTGAAGTTCTAGGTGGACAGGAATTTAGGGGAGACATGATTGAACCCAGGACGACCATGCATGTGGCAATCTCTGCACTTTGTGAGATCAGCACCGGAGAACTTGGGAGAGACAGGTGGTGATTTGAAGGGCAAATGTGTCCCTTGGAGGCTTCACTCCTCCCTTCAAGGGATGTCCCAAAGTTGTAATCCTGGAAGGCTGTGAGCCAGGAGAACAGTTACTCGAGAAGAGACAGAACTGGGATTTGGAGACTGAGGAACTCAGCTGCCAAGAGTCCTTTTTTATCAGCCCCAGGAAGTTTATTCCCAAACTCCCCAGTCACAGCTGTGGCCTCATAGGCTCTCAGCTAAGGATGTGCACAGATTTCCAGGGCCACTGCTCTGACCTCCAGCACTGAGGCTGTCTCCACCTGGGGGGTGGGAGAGGCACGGTTGAGTGAGAAACATACTTAAAGGGGCAAACGTACCAAATACAAAATGTCCCACAAGAATCGAGGACATAGCAACATACATGCAATTAATGATACTTTCTAAGGATCGTATTCCAAGCCTAAATATGCAACATTTTAACAACAATTTGTCCCTCCCACCCAAATGCCTCCATGATGGGAATTTTGACAGTGTGTTAGTTTAATTTCCACTACCCAAAGATAAAAGACCCATGGAAAGGAAATGAAAAAAGCTAAATGGCTAGAAAGAGCATGGAAAACCATAACCACCAAGTTATAAATCAGTAAAACAACTTGTTAGTCATGGAAACATAGAACTATGTGACTTCTATAATGTGCTCACTTCTTTCATTTAATAAATATTTTCTGGCACAAGTAACAATATTGTAATCTTTCATTAGAGAAATATGTCAATGTTCTACTAAAACTCCAAGTCCTATAAAAAAATCTGTTTTAAATTCCAGTTTTGTGGAAATTATTAATTTTTTTCTATAAATGCAAAACAATGAGTGAATTCATTCGATGTAATTTTCTTTCCATTCTAAAAAAGTACCTAAACGTCACAAAAATAAAGTTGGGGCCAATGCTGTCAATGAAGAGAAATGAAAACACTATGGAAATTGTCCATCATTAGAAGTTTAAACTCTGTGAATCCTGTGTCCTTGTGCCTGGACCCTAGGGTCCTCTTTCTGGGATCTTCACCCTCATTTTCCGTCCTGGGTGCCCCTCTACTCGGCCATGCTTGGAACTTCCTCTTTCCAAGCACTCCTGCCTTCATTTTCATCCTTCCTTCTCTCTGGACTCCTATTTCCCCTCCATTCCCCAGCTATCCCCGTCCATTCCTCCAGCAACCACCCTTGCTGGTCACCTGTCCCATCTTCGAGGTGGAATCTTCCACGCCCTTCTCTGAAGATTCACAGTCGCTGCTCCTGCCACTCTGAATTCCCACCCCCTCCCATGCCTGCCCTTCCTGAGAGTGTGAACTTAGCAAAGCTCATGTTTCTCATGTGTCTGTCCCCGCTGCAAAGCACAGGGCAGGTGCCCGCTCAGGGCTTGCTGGATGGCTACTGAGTGCCCTGCTACAGCTCAGACTACACCCAAAACATTCTTGCACATTTCCAGTCAAACCAATTGTGCACAGCCTTTCCCCTGGCTGTCTTCATGCTCTCTGCCTCCTCCCGTGAGCATCCCCACTTAAGCAAAGCCCTGCCTTGTCTTCAAAGCCGGGTTCAGATGTCATGCTGCTTCCCAAGAGCCATCTCCCTCCTCACTCTATGATTTTTGCTAGGGCTGCCATAACACCGTACACAAGCCAGGACCTTAAACAACAGAAGTACAATGTCTCACAGCTCTGGAGGCCAGAATCCTGAGATCAGGGTGCCCGCAGGGCTGCTTCCTTCAAGGCTCTGAGGGAGCAGTCTGTCCCCAGCCTCACTCCCTAGCTTGTGGGGGGCCACCTTCTCCCTGTGTCTCCTCAAACCCTCTTTGCTCTGTGTATGTTTGTGTTCAAATCTTTTCTTATAAGGATACCAGTTATATGGGATTAGGACCCACGCTAATGACCTCATTTTAACTGAACTGACTTCTCTAAAGACCCTGTCTCCAAATAGAGTCACATTCAGAGATCCTGGGAGTTAGGACTTCAGCCTACGGATTTAGGGAAGGGACACAATCCAACTTCTAACAGCCGCCTCACGCCTCTTTCACCATTGAGACCTACAGTCCCCATACCTGGGTCTGTCTGTCAGACGTATCTAAACACCTTGGTAAGACCCTTTGTCCCTGTCCCAGAGGAAACCACACCCTGGGTTTAGTGAGTATCCCATCCCCAGATTTTCTTCCAGGCTTCTCACTTCTCCTTTTGGTTTCAAAATTGGATCCAAAGTTCCTCTACGTGATATCCAGAATGTTTGTCCTGGCAAGCTCCAGCCTTTACATTTATGAAATATTGTTGCCTCAAAAGCAAGGCTACCTGGACCTGGTTTCTGCCCATTTCCCATGAACAGAAGGCCAAAGGCCTGCAGTAAAAAATGCCTAGTGGGTTGAGACTTTCTGGGGAGAGGTCCAAAAGGCAACTATTTAGGAATTCTTTTCATATATTTTTTCTTAACTGAGTAGGATCGTACAGAATTGACTCACTAAAAAAGAATTGTCATAAAATCTCACACCATTGACTTGTAAATGGAATCGAATGTGTAGAGTCTACATAATGACACCATCAAACGGGAAAGAGCTATCACACTCGTATAACGGATGAGAAGCAGCATGAGCACGGCAGGCGAGCCTCCCAGGGGCATTGGCGTGATTCCACTCACTGCGTTTTTATCTCCAGTTTCTCTAATTTTTGTTATTTTTTTCCTCGGGTCTCAAGACAAGAGCAGAAAGACTTTTTTTTCTCTCCTAACAAATCACCTCATACAGAAGTCAATAATATAAACACTTACGTGGCTGGGGTCAGTGCCTGGGCTTTATTAAAACTGATTTTTCAAAATGTATTTCCATTGTTACTGCAGCTACAAGGAAACCCTCCAATCAGACACTTCGCATCCTAACGTCAACGCCTGCGTGGTACAAGCCCTAAAGACGGGAAACGGAGTGAGGGAGGCGGAGGGGAGATGCTGTGGGCTTCCCAGGATGAGTCCTGCAGGGCCGGTTTCCTTGGGGGCAGCAAACCCCAGGGGAATTCTCCCTCACTTCCTTTCCAGGAGATTCCCCCAAGCTCCCACACGCACCTCCACGGCTCCTAGATCAAGCTCTGACTCTGCTCGGCCTCATGGTTACTGGCTACGTAAAATAATCAAAGATGCCCTCGGTGGGAGTCATGCACCCCCCACCTGTGGCTGAAGGCCAGGCCACACACTGGAGAGTCTTAGCACACAGGCAGGACGCTGTGGGTTCAGTTGCCAGGAGCATCTGTTCGGAGAGTGGACACAGTACAGGGCTCATCCCGCATCACACCGTCCTGCCCTGGCAATCACACCCGGTCCTCTCAGGGCCAGAGCCTGGTTTTCTGCAGAAAAAATTAAGGAGTCCACTGGCTAGTTTCCCGGCTAGGCGACCTGGGCCTGTGTCAAGCACAGCCCACTCTCTGCATGCTTCTCCTACCCCTCCTCTTAAATTATTGGGGTTGCTATGATGTGCAAGCTGGGGGACCTGGTTAAGTTATGTGCTCTGGACTTGTTAAGTACGACTAGCTTAGGGAAGGACTAAGACTGTACTCTGATGGCGTGGGGTCAGCACTCAAATTGCGCAAAACACCAGCCCCTGTGAGCTAAGGAAGATCCATAGAGGAAGTCATCTCTTCCCCATGGAAACCAGTGCTCAGTGTGTTTCCAACGCTCACGTCACCAGCTGATAGAGAGGAGAGGCATGAGCGTGCGCGGGAATGGCCGTGAAAACAAACTCCAAAGAAACGCGGCCAGCAGCAAGAATCTCTGACCACATGGATCGCATAAAACCAGGGAGGAACGCAAGGAAGGAAAGTGTGTAAGGAACAGCAAAGAAGGAAGGCTCAGCCACAAATCTCTCTCTCTCTCTCTCTCTCTCTCACACACACACACACACACACACACACACACACACGCCACAAGGGATAACATAATACCCCAAGGTATAACCTGCAGACACACTGAGATCAGTCCCTTCTTCCTGCCTTCTCATTCCGAACCATTCTGGTCAGTCTTCCATTTAGCTTAGCTGGCCCTTTCATTATATTCACGCTTTGAACCTTTCTTTATGTGTCAGGATTTAGGGATATTGTTTTCTTTTGTAATTTTCCAACAAGTTGCCAGGGGGAAAAAAGCATACATACCTTAAAAAGAACTTGCAAAGTGAACATTTTTCTTTGTACCCACAATAATCTTTTATTTATTTCTTTTTTTTTTTTCTTTTGAGATGGAGTCTCGCTCTGTCGCCCAGGCTGGAGTGCAGTGGTGAGATCTCGGCTCACTGCAAACTCCGCCTCCCGGGTTCACGCCATTCTCCTGCCTCAGCCTCCCGAGTAGCTGGGACCACAGGCACCCGCCACCTTACCAGGCTAATTTTTGTATTTTTAGTAAGACGGGATTTCACCGTGTTAGCCAGGATGGTCTCGATCTCCTGACCTCGTGATCCGCCCGCCTTGGCCTCTCAAAGTGCTGGGATTACAGGCCTGAGCCACTGCTCCCGGCCTCTTTTATTTCTATTATAAAGGCAACACTTTTTTGTGCAAAATTTGGAAAATACAGAAAAATATAAAGAAGGTAAAAACCATCCACAATTCTTCCTCCCAGAAATAACCGTAGTTGTATTCTAGAAAATGTATTTGTATGTTTATTATAGTTGATCCAAAAGAACAATCGAGGTAAATATGAATACAATTTTATTGTATGAAGGTGGTTTCACACTGTATGTACTACTGCATATTGTTTTATTTAATGTAATGTTGTGAGAATTTTAATATGGTACTAAGTAGTCTTTGAAAGCATAATTTTTAATAGCTACAAAACATTTTTAAGGAGTGTATCACAATTTCTTTTCCCATTTCTCTATTCTTGGATCTTCAGAAGGTTCCTAATTTTCTCTCGTGAACATGCTCCAATGACTCCCTCTGTACATAAATTTTTGAGCACATTTCTGATCATTTCTTTAGGATATTTTCTTAGGCATGAAATTGTTGATCTAAAGAGAGTAAACCTTCCTACGCTGTCTCCTCTCTCCCACCTGTATGAAAACATCCATTTCACATAATTGCCAAAAATGGAAACAACCCAATTGTCCACTCAAGTAGAATAAATAAACAAGATGCAGTCTGTCTACAGAGTGGAGCATTATTCAGCAGTCTAAAGGAATGAAGTTTTCACACCTATTACAACAGGGTAAGATCGTATGCTAAGTAAAAGAAGCCAAACACAAAGGCCACATGTTGCCTGATTCCATTTATGCAAATTGTTTTGAATAGGGACATGTATAAAGATAGAAAGTAGATGAGTAGTTACCAGGGCTGGGGTGGTATCACACAGTGACTGAATATGGGGATGACACTTTTTTTTTGCTGTGACGGAGACATTCTAAAGCTAGATCGTGGTGATGGTTGCACAATTTTGTAAATTTACTAAAAATCATTGTATTGCACACTTAAAAGGAGAGAGTTTTGTGGCATGTAAATTAGACCTCAATACAACTTTCAAAGTCATTTTCACTACTTATTGTTTCAGATTATTTTAGGACCATTCACTGAATTTTCCAAAATCACTATTCCACTAAAATTTGAGGAAGACTTATATGTACACTAATAATTTGGCATCAAGAAAAATAATATGCATTCTTATTTCTTAAACTGTCTTTATGTTACTAGAGTCACATTCTTCATTTTTATTAGCTAAGTCCTTTCTTAAGGTGAGACCACTCACTTTCTTTTGATTAATGTAATTTTTGCCATAAATATTTCCAGCCTGTTATTACAGTGTAGAGAAAAAAATTTTTATATTTATTTAACTTTCTATCACTTTGCTTAATTTAACTCTTTTAGATTCATTTGGTATTAGAAGCATACAATTGTAGAAACTTCAAAGAGTTATTAGGTTTCTTTCTAATAATAGTTCTTCCTTCCCCTACACTGGCCAGACTTCCAGCATTAATTAGGAGGATGATGTTGATAACAAATAAAATTGCCTTATTCCTGATTCTAATGAGAATTTTTCCAGCGTGTCACCACTAAGTATAATGTTGACTTTTGTTTCTTTTAAATCTTTTCATTTTGAAATAACTATACATTCACAGGAAGTTGCAAAAATAGTACAGAGAGATCCTATGAATCCTCTGCCCAGTTCGCCCCGTTGTCTACACCTTATATAGCTACCCTACAATATCAAAGCCAGGAAACTTGTACAGACTTAGTACGCAAATAGTTTCGTGTCATTGGTGGTATGTGTAGATTTCTGTAACCACCACTGCAGACAAGATATGTAACTGCTCCATCATCACAAAGATATCCTTCGTGCTTCCCTTTAAAGTCAAGCCATCCAGCCCCACCATCTCTCAACACTGGCAGTCACTGATCTGATCTCCACCTCTTTAATTTGGTTGTTTTGAGAATGTTCTATAAATCATATAGTATGTGACCTTTTGAGATTGGCTTGTTTTACTTGCCCCAATTCCTTTGCCATGCATGCAAGTTGTTGCACATGTCAGTAGTTTGTTTTCCTTTATTGCTGTATTATTCTCTGGTATGGACGTACCATAGTTTGTTTAACCATGCACCTATTGTTGGTAATTTTAGTGTTTTTAGCTATTGCAAATAAACTTGCTATAAACAACCACTGCAGATTTTTGTATAGGTATAAGATTTCAGTTCTCTGAGATAATCACCCAGGAGTATGATTGCTAGGAAACATAATAAATATATGTTTCGTTTCTTAAGAAACTGTCGAACTGCTTTCCAGAGTGGCTGTACCACTTGACGTTGCACAGCCATATATGAGAAATCTAGTTTATTTGCATCCTTGCCAGCATTTGGTGTTGCCATTCTGTTTTATTTTACTTGTTCTAATACGTATGTAGTGATTTCTTATTGTGGTCTTAATCTGCATTTCTTTAATAGCTAATGAGGTTGGAAATCTTTTCAAGTGCTTATTTGACCCAGGTACACTCTGTTTAGTAAATGTCTCTTCATGTCTTTTGCACATTTTCTAATTGAATTGCTTGATTTTTACTGTTGCGTTCTGAGAGTCCTTTATGTATTCTGGATGTGAGTCCTTTCTCAGACATGTGATTTGCAAATATTTTCTCCCTGTCTGTAGCTTGTCTTTTGATCCTCCTAAGAGGGTCTTTTGCAGAGCAAACCTTTTTGATCTTGATGAAGTCCAATTTATGGATGTTTTCCTTTTATGGATTGTGCTTTCGGTGCCATGTTTAAGAATTCTGCACCAAGTCTTAATCTTGAAGATTTTGAATTGTGCCTTTCTAAAATTTTAGTTTTATTTTTACATTTAAATCTTTTCTCTATTTTCAGTTAATTTTTGTATAAGGTGTGAGGCTCAGGCTGAAGTTTACTTTTTGCCTACGGAAATCCAGTTGTTCCAGTAACATTTGTTGAAAGTGATTCCTCCATTGAACTGCTTTTACGTCTTAGTCAAAAATCAGCTGGGCATATGTTTAGGGGTGTTTCTTTTTCTCTGTTCTGTTCCCTTGATCATGTGTCCATCCTTCCATCAGCACTACATAGTTTAGGTTACTATCACTATATAAGAAGTATTGAATTCAGGTAGAGTGACCCTTTGAAATGTATTCTTTGTATTCAACATTGTTTTTGCTATTCTAGTTACTTTGCCTTTCCAAACAAATTTCAGAATAATCTTGTCTCTACAAAAAAAAATCTTGGTTTTTAATGTAAATTTTATGAAGCTTATACATCAATTTAGTCAATGGATCAACTGACTTCCTTACTACATCGTCTTCTAATCCATGAACACAGTATCTCTATTTCGATCTTCTTTGGTTTCTTTTATTGATGTTTTGTAGTTTTCAGAATACAAGCTTGTGTTAATTTTTTTTACATTTATTGCTAAGTATTCCATTTGTATTAAGAAGCTATAAAAGGAATCATATTTTTAATTTTACCTTTCAAGTATGTATTGCTAGTATACATAAACACAGTTGGTCTTTGTCTGTTGATCTTGTATCCTGAAACCTTGTTGAACTCATTGCATATGACTGCAATTATTTTAAATTTGCTTTGGATTTTCATGGCCCATCTTGCTGCATGTTCTCAGGGCCTTGGAAAACAACGTGTACTCTGCTGGTTTGGGGTGAATTATTTCATAAATATAAATTAGGTCTTGTTGGTTAGTGGTGTTCTTGAGTTCTTTTATATGCTTGCTGGTTTCCTGTTCTTCTACTTTCTGTCTCTATCACCTGGACTACTCTAGGTACCTCATATAAATGGAATCAGACAGTGTGTTTCCCTTTGTGACTGGCTTATTTCACATAGCATGACATCCTCAAGATTCATTCACATTGAAGCAAGTGTCAGAATTTTCTTCATTTTTAGGGCTGGATAATATTCCACTGACTTGATTAGATTTTGGTGTTTTAAGGTTTTGCCTCTTTTTTTCTTCTTCTTCTTTTTTTTTTTTTGGTAGAACTTCAGTAGCATAATGGAAGACGTGGAGTTGGCAGTGATCCCCATTCCAACCTGGTCCCCATTCCAACTCCAGCCACTATGATACTGCATTATGCTTCTATGAAGCCAGGGGTTTTTTTGTTTTGTTTTGAGATGGAGTTTCACTCTTGTAACCCAGGCTGGAGTACAATGATGCAATCTTGGCTCACCGCAACCTCCATCTCCCGGGTTCAAGTGATTCTCCTGCCTCAGGCTCCCAAGTAGCTGGGATTACAGGTGTGCGCCCACGCCCAGCTAATTTTGTGTGTGTGTGTGTGTGTGTGTGTGTGTGTGTGTGTGTGTATTTTTAGTAGAGACGGGGGTTTCTCCATGTTGATCATGCTGGTCTCAAACTCCTGACCTCAGGTGATCCACCTGCCTTAGCCTCCCAAAATGCTGGGATTACAGGTGTGAGCCACCGAGCCCAGCTGAACTCAGGGTTTTAAAAAAATAGTCCTGTTCCTGAAATCAATTTCACCAAACAATAGAACAATTAAACGAGCTAGTAAACTCTGTTTTTGTTACAATGATTGTTTACACTATACAAATCAGGTGAGTCATTCTGTTTTGCCAGAAGATAACTTAGAGAAAATAGTTTGAAGTTCTATATTATTTACATGGTAGACTAAAATAGACCCATCAATTACCATCTACTGAGTTTTTACGTGAGTATAATGTTCTTAAAACAAACATTGTTGTTATTGCCATTCAGTCTAAGATTTAATTATTGGCTTATAGAGTGAAAAAATTTAAAAGTCAGTCAGTTTAAGGTGTAAAGGAATAAAAAAAATCCAAGGAAAACTATCATTTAACACTTCATCTACACTTTAATAAAGTCACAGAATACATATTTTCTCTTTTTGACAAATTGAACATAAAGAAAATGAAACATCCAGTAAAGAGGAAGAAGAGTGGCAAGGAAGGAAGGTCAAAGAACTGGAGAAAGGATGGAAGGGAGGGAAAGAAAGAGGATCTCCCAGGTCTCACCCTGCAATATCAAGTTTCCTTCCAGAAGTGAAGTTACCCTCAGCTGAGAGAACTCCATCCTGGGAAATGTCCATGCACATACTGGTGGTGAAGGATGAAGTCTCAGTTTTGTGTCAATGAATGGCCTGGGACTTAGAGGTTTAAGCCACCTCATTAATGTTATGTTAACTTTATTTTTGGCATAAGAGTGAAATTTTTTTTTCATTTATTTCTGATGTTCACTTAACAAAGACAGAGTATGAGAAATTTTCCTGAGGTGAGGAGGACATTTGAGGCAGTGTAGACAAAAGACTATTTCTGCTCAAAAGACCATCCAAGATACAAAGACAGAAGTTAGAGGCCATCGCTCAAATGGAAGAGAGATTTTAAAAGCCCTGATTATCACAGAAACATACACTTGAGGACCTTCCACAAATGTAATTCAATCTGAAAGTCTTTTTCAAGGTTAATGAGTATCAGAGAAAGTTATAAATTAAATGTTTTTAAAATATAAGCTTGACCATTTTTAATCAAGCTAAAAGAGCTATTTCAATTTTCTATGAAAATGCATGTTAAGATGATCTTAAGTCCAGAATAATTTGAACATCTAAATTTGCACAATATACTCTTCCTATTCAGTAAGTATTTAGCCTGACCATTCTCCATTAATCCTCTGTTAATGCTTCATTAATAATCCCAGAACTCATACAATATGACCAAACTCATATAGAGATGACCTTAGAACTCAGGGAATTCATGCCAAAACTGACAACCTTAAGTGGTGTTTGTGTTAGGAAATGAAATGGTAATAAAGTATGGAAACTACATGAAAACAGAAATCTGTATTTTCCTTAACTAATTCACCTCCAGCAAGATGAGTTGGTTTTCTAAATTTTTTTCTGACAGACTGTTTGGCTTCATCCTTGGATGTGTATTTCATTTTGGCTGAATTCTCTACACCACCCCTTGCTCCAAGCCATGTTCTAAGAAAAGAAAACTTCAGAAATAAGGGAAATATCTTCTTAAGTCAGAAACAAGAGTTTTCATAACACTAATTTTGTTGCTAGTCCTTGCTCTTTGTAATGGACATAGCTTCACATAACCTGCAAATAACTTTTGAAATAATAATTCAAAATATTTACAAACATCTCTGCTCAGCCTGGCGGAAGGTAGTCTCTATAACAGGTAGTAGAGTGCTGTCATCTTATTTATCATACCATGTTGTTGTGAGGATTAAATGAGAAAATACTCATGAAAACACAAAACAGAGTCTAAGCTGGCACCTAACAAGTGCTTAAAAACTTGTTGTCAGTTTGTTTGTTGCTTTGCAGTATTTACCAGGAAGAGGTTTCAGGTCAGTTGGAAAAATATTACTGCACGTATGGGATAGTAGTGCTTATATGTATATATACTCACATACACACACACACACATATGTACATGTACATATATACACACATATGTACATATATAAATATACATGCATGTATATATACACACACACATATATATCATATATATGCAAAAGAATTATATACATGATAGAATGATAAAATTAAGTGCTAAGCTATATACTATAGACAGTATAATCACGACTGAGTTCAACTGGATCACTGTACATTGACTGTCTACTCTATTGAAGGCACAAGATTGAAGACCATATTGAGATATGATGTGTATGCTATTACATCATGTTATTGCAAAGGTGATGGAGACCACTGAGCATGATCATTGTCAACCAAAGTTTAAATAATGCAAAATCTGCTTCTAAGGTGAATCACTAAATGATCACTGCTAATTTTCCTCTCTCCAGCAAACATCAGAAAAATTCAAAGATTAATGGTTTAAAAAAGTTAAGTTGCAAAAGACAGTATTTCATTTACAGAAATGCAAAACAGCTTTTGAAATCAATGTTTCCATCTCCTTTTTTTCAGCTTGTAATCCCATAACACTAAAACACCCTAACTGATTTTATTTCCACACTTTGTTAAAGTGATGTGATCCCAAGCTGGGACCTCATCTGCCCAACGTTTAACCCTCAGAAACCTTTCCCAGCCTGGTTTTGAACTCACAGAAATAGCAGCTTTTAATGGAAATGCTGACAGACTCTTAAGTATAGCAACGTGAATGGCACCAATGATAATAAATATGAGGAGTGATTCCCAAACCGAAGACGGGCAAATAGTTACCCAGCTGCTACAGAAATAGCAAGATAGAATTTAAAAAAAAAAAAAAAAAAAAAAAAAAGGAGAAAAGAAATTAAATGAAATGGGTATGAGCTGGAAACATCTGTGCTCACCACAGAGGAAAATGCATATTCAGCAGCCAGTTTATTGGCTCTTTAGAGGATGTGAATGGCGCATTGTAAATAATGACCCGCCTGTAATAAATTCCCAGTAAAAAAGAGAGGGGCTCGTGTGTTCCTCCCACAATTCACATTTCTAGGTCCCTGCTGTGAGGGATGATTCACAGCAGTCACAAATTCCTGTTTTCAAAATGCTATTGTATACTCCAGGGCTTTCATTAAGTTTTGCACTAGCTGGGGAAATTTAAAACTTGAGAGAGAGAGAAAGAGGGGAGGAGAGCGGCTTTCAGTGGTGACTGCGCTCAGTACTCAGTCTGCAGGGCACTGATAGATGTGATCGGAGGGTGTGTCTTCCAAACGACCCGGTTGCCTCCCATCCTTCTTTTTTCTGGAAGTCCATAAGGAAAGAAGAGAGCGGGGACCAGTGACCTCTTTATGTGACTGGAAGGAAAAGAGAAAAGAGAAAGGTCTTTGCAGCTGAATTTTGAAAGGCAACTGGGAGACAGCACGTGAATCCAGGGCTCTAGAGTTAACGGGTTCCACGAGGAGCCTGCATCTGCCATAACTTTCCAGGGTGCAATGTGCCAAGTGCGTCTTCAGAGTTCTAAAGCTTAGATGGCCCGTGAAGATTTAGGATTGTGCTATTACATGTTCAAAATATATCTGTTAAATATACATACTATGCCTGGGGCATAATGTTTGGTCTCAAGGTCATAAATACTTAAAGGGGAAATTGACCAGTCAGGATGGAAATCATTTCCTCTCAGCCCAGGCATCAGTACAAAGAAATGAGCGCTCTTGCCCAGCTCAGGGGATTTTGGTGACTGCATTTGATGTGCCTCATGCTGGTGCCTGGCCTGTTGATGCTGTGCTGGACAGGGCTACTCCCCACGTCGGGCCTTGCCCCTCCAAGACACAGTTTGATATTCCGTCTGCATCATCTTGGCCAAATGATTGTTCCAGAGCTGCAAAGTGCACTAATGAGAAGAGCTACCAGAGTGTCAGAGATCCCCGTGTTCCAAGGGTTTAGGAAGCACACTGTCTGGGGCTACCTATGCTCACACATTGGGAGGAGACGGGGATGGTCCCACAGGCTGTCAAGGTGCCAAAACCGGGGCTGGAACCCACCACTGTCTGCGTCTTACCAATTCCCAGTGAAAGCAAGAGGCCCCCAGTAGTACCAAACCCGCGTGTTCAGGTGGAGAAGCCAACAAAGGCATCAGAAAAAGGTGAATTCCAATTAAGAGAACTAGAAGTGTGTTTATCAACAGCAATAGATCACAACAAAGTTTTCTCGATGTGTCTCTTCCTGGGATTCTTAGACCTCCACTCATTCGTGTCCACATCATTTTCTAACATAAAAGAAAAAGAAACAGTTAATCTAAATTCTTTTCATGTTTTCTCTTCTGTCTTTCCAAATAAACTAATCCTTTTCAAATAAGTGCATGACTAGGACCAGTGAAATCTTCCTGTTTTGGAAAATAGTCTATTGAACAATCTTCTGTAGAGGTACTAGGATAATTCCCAATAATTTTGTTCTTTGTTAAGGCTTTTTAGGATTTTGCAAGGCAGCATTAAAGGCAAAGAAACCAGGAACTAAGCATGCTTTGTTTTGCACTATGCCAAGCCCTACCTTTTGTAGTCTGCAGGTGGATTGAGTTGTCAGGGGCACCTAGGACAACCAAGCATGCTGGTTCTCTCTGCTTGGGCACAGACAGGGAAGGCCTGAAGTGGGTTCTGGTGGCCTTGCCCACTACCCTACTGCAACGTGTATAAAGAACGACTGGGGCTGGGCCCAGTGGCTCACTTCTGTAATCCAAGCACTTTGGGAGGCCAAGGTGGGCAGATCACTTGAGGTCAGGAGTTCGAGATCAGCCTGGACCACATGGTGAAACCCCATCTTTACTCAAAATACAAAAATTAGCCAGGCACGGTGGCACATGCCTGTGATCCCAGCTGCTGGGGAGGCTGAGGCGGGAGAGTCACTTGAACCTGGGAGGTGGAGGCTGCAGTGAGGCGAGGTCACACCACTGCACTCCAGCCTGGGTGACAGAGCGGGACTCTCTCTTGGAAAAAAAAAAAAAAAATGACTGGAATGAGGATGAGGTGAACTCCTCAGGGACCATCAGACTGTGGCCTGTGGCAAAATTTAGATAGGTATGTTTTAAAAAAGAAACATCCCTGTGAAAATGAGTTAAACATTTGAGGAAAGAGGAAGATAGATTTGCAATATTTGTTATTGAATGGATCAACAAGACTTTACTGTGCACCTATTATATGCAGTCAGTGTAAATTTTACAGAAGATTCCAGATTATTGTTGTGACCTCTGCCCTCTAGGAACACAGAATCTCAAGATATCTGCATCTTAGCAATTCTTAATTCAATGTCTTTTCTTAACAAAGAAAAGAGTGATGATAAAATATAGGGATTAAAACAGGATACTATGTAATTTTTGAAGCTATAAAAGAAATGGATAAGTAAACTTAGATTACTCTCTAAATTCAAAAAACTGCAGCATCAAACTATTTGTTGAATCTGAAAGAATGGCTGAGAAAATAGAAAGTGATATTATTTTGGATAGTAAGTAAACTATGTAGACCAATGACTCCAAGAGGTAATAAAAACTGAAAACAACTTCAACAACAGAGCAGATCTATTTGAACAACATATCCACATTAGTTTTCTAAGAAAGTCAAAGATTTGAACCTAATCATGCCCTTTAATTGAACAGGCACTGTTGGATTATCCCACAAGTTGAATAAACCATGGGTGCTGTGCCCAAATATGTTATGGTTAGTGTCTAGAAAGCAAGCTGGGAATACTCAGAGAACAGCTCTGACCCATGGTTGCAGATTTAGACCCTCCCAGCTGGGACCCTACTGCATTGGTAGTTACCAGAGCAGACATTATAGCAAGTGGGTATCAGATTGGAAGCAAGATGTCCAATTTTGAATGACAATAAAACAATCACTATGGTACATGCTGAAACTCCTAAACTGCCTATGCACACGAATCTATTGCACATATAACACACATGTATATATTTGTCAAGATTCATCCTAAAAGAAGAACAAGAAAGTAAGCCCAGTTTCCAGGTGGACACAATCAACAACTCTTTAAAAATCAAAAGAGAAAACAGTCTTCGTGGTTCCCCTAGGTGAGTACTGGCTTTGTTACTGGTATCTTTTCTAAGACCACACTTATCTACAGACTTCTTGTCTTAACTGTGCCCTGTTAGATGCTTTTAATTCTGTATCCAGGTCCCCCTTTGCTGCTATGACGCCTACACCACATTTGTGGTTTACAGTTAAATTTTTTAGCCTGTCAGAATGCTCATAATTATTTTAGCTGATTCCTAAAGCAAACTGCTGTTCAGATGAGCTAGACCTGCTTGTGGATATTTTTTAAATGCTTATTACCCATTATATACAAAAAAAAAATAAAACATGTTACATATATGGAATAAGTTCAATGAAAAAAAACTATACTCATTCAAATACAATGGAACCCTGATTTATTATCAGCTTTCCTGTGGATGGTAGGGTTATAAATAATATCTGTTTTTACTTTTCTTTCTGCTTTGCTTTGTTTTGCTCTATAAGTTTTCTGTTTCTAAGCTTGAGGACATCGTCTATGTAAAAAGCAATTTTTTGAAAATTGCCATTATAACTATTATAACAAAACATTGCTATTATAAAGTAAAATATAAAGATATAAAATGAAGACATGTTGAGTATTTTATTTAATTCAAGCAATGAGAGAACCAAAAGGATGTCATAAGTAGTTCTAAAGAGAAGTTAAAAAAAAAAAAAAGAACAAATTTTTATAGTGTAATAAAATGTAGGAAGAGATGTCCAAATGGAGGTAAAACTGGTTTTTCCACAGGGAGAAGAGATCATTCCATTGAATCTCTATTGACAGAATTGTGTGTCGGTAAACAAGAATTTATTTCACATTGCTATCAACTACCTACAATTTGCAAGGTTATAAAATAATCCGTGCAGAATAAAGATCTACTAACTCAGAGCTCCCCTCCATGAGCCTCTAAACTTCTCTAGCATCTAAACAATCCATGGTTTTCCACTGAACCACAAATTTTCCCCTACACCATTTAGTTCACCTCTCTTTCCAGAGCTGTAAACTCATTTGGTCAAAAGTAGGCCCACTTAATAAATATTTACTTAAAGAAAGGGTAAATGTATATATTTTATAATTAAAATTGTCCAAATGAAAGTTTTTTTTCAGGGAAGTTCTATTTCTGGACAGTTGATAGAGTTGGGAAATTCCTAAATTTGCCTCCCAGACTGTCATAGTACAGTTGTGCAGGTTGCAGACTGAACAGCAATAAGAAATATCATAAACATGTAATCCATGTAAGTATCACTAAGGTTGCTCAGAACACTGAACAACCTGGAGTCAGGAATAAGAGTGAGGGAACGGAGCGAGGAAAGAAGCCGAGAACACTAGCTCTGAGTTGGGAAGCAAGTTCATTCCACCTGCTATACCTAGGTTGGGACATGGCTGCTTATCCACTGTTTTCTCTTCCCACCATGAACCAACCAGGAGCCAAGGAGGAGCTGGGCAGAAGAAAGTTCCCAAACAGCATAAGCAGATAAGTTTTGAGAAAACCTTTTTAGAGTAGAAGAGTCTTTATTGGAGGGAAAAAGAAAAACAGACCGTTGCTTTTTCAAGATCCCTATCTGAAAAGGATGCGTTGCTGCTTTTGAGAGATGGGGTCTATTACTCATTTCTATTCCCCTTGAAAATAAGCCATTTGTAGACAGTGCTGTTAAAAAGTGCCCACTTTCTTAAGCATCCTGCTCTTTCTAATATGGCCAACTTTCCAATACAATTCTTCCAATTAGGATTATGTTTCACGGCTAGAAAGGCCACATTCCCTGTAAACCACCAAAACCTCATTCCCTTCCCCTAGCACCTTTGGGACCAATTATTTCACCACTAGGGTGGAAGCTAAGGGAGCTGTACCATTTAGCAACTTTCATTACCCTGTTTGTAAACCTCAGCTCTGCTGTGAATCTCCAAGGGCATTGCAGCTTCCAGGGAACAACTTTTGTTGTGTCAATACATGGGGTTCTTTTATCAACTTACAGCCTTCGGGCTCATCACCCAAAAGTTCCTCCTTCGCCTCTCTCACCAGACCTGTCTCAAATATGCATTGTAGAGGGAAATTCTAGTCAGAAAAAGCAATGACCTATCCTTACTCCAAAGCTTGTCGGTAAACAAGAATTATTTCACATTGCTATTAACTACCTACAATTTGCAAGGTTATAAAATAATCCGTGCAGAATAAAGATCTACTAACTCAGAGTTCCCCTCCATGAGCCTCTAAACTTCTCTAGCATCTAAACAATCCGTGGTTTTCCACTGAACCACAAATGACCTATCCTCACTCCAAAGCTACTGTTAGTCCTCGTCATTGTAGACTGTTTATGTCAACTCTTCATAGCTATCTTCCACCAGATCAAACAGGGAGAAATCTTCCCTTCTTCAGAACTTCAACACATTCTTTATGAGTTTCCAGTTTCCAGGAGAGACTAAAACACATTTACCAAGGAAGACCTAAATTTTGCCACAACTTACCACCAAATCAGAAATTTGAGATAAATAAATCTGAAAAGAACAAAATCTGCTTTAGCAGATTTTTTTTCCATTCTCTCTAATGACCTTTTACTCTGAGCTTCAGTGCAAACCCTCCCTACAAGCAGACATGCAGAGGTGCTGGGAGTGAGATACTCAAAAGAAAACAGGGAGAAGGACACAGGGGGGCCGGGATGGAGACTGTGCCCTCTCCCTAGGACCCAGGGCTCTGCCTCTCCACTGACCCCATGGACTTTGTTTTCTCCCAAGCAATGACTGTTCCTCCAACCAAAAGTAAATGACAGGCAAGGGCCATCCCAAGAGTGAGTTGAAGGTGAACTATTTAAACTCAATCTTAAAGATTCCTCCTAAAACATATTTTATAGCTACATTAGCAACTTCTGTATCAAACAAAATTATTTTATATCAAAGATTATTTTAAAAAGTGTGTGTATGCATGTTTCCAGCATTATAAAAACAAACAGATACTGACAAACAAATAGAATTCCCTGGGAGCAAAGACCACGGGGATAGTCACACTGTCAGCTGACTTCTCCTGGTCAAAATGGACCAATTATTTGCTTTGTAATCATCAAATACAACTGTTTAAAAAAAAATTTTAAAGCACAAGACTTCACAAGAGGGTAGGAAGTTTTCAGCAGCAGTATTTTAGTTTGAAATATCTGAAAGAATTTGGAGTCTGAAAGTGAACTTTGAGTGTTAAAGAATCTCTCTCAAATAGCGAGCTAGGCTAAGATTTACTGGCTTACTAAAGACCGTCCCTCTCCTTTATGTATGGGAGTATTTATTATGCATATCTTATCCCTCTGCCGTCTTTTGTTATTGGAATGGCAAGGGAGGGGCCAGCAAGGACCTAGTTTTTGTGGGTCACATGTCAGCAGATCAAGAGGTTCTGAATCTGGACCACAAGGAGACCTCCAGCTTGTTGTCAGTACAGAATCAGATTTCGGGAGCCTGGGGATGGCAGGGAGAATGTTTCGCATGAGAGACACACTGCTGTCACCATCCTCTGTCCCCACTACAGGAACACTTCCACTCCAGGTCAGGATCTCCACCCCAAGAACTCTGTCAGCCACCAGCCTTCACTTGTTCTATTGCCGCATTCGGATCACGTCCTCACCCGGACCAGCTCCATCCCTGAAAGCCTAAATCCAAATGTTCCATCCACTGACCACAACCTTTCCTCCTTTTAAATCATTTGCTCTGACTTTACCTGTTCTTAACATCTCTAAAACGTCCACTTCTTTGATTACCCTTCCTTCCTCATCTTCTCACCTATGGCGCCTACACAAGGCAGAGAGAGAGAGAGAGAGAGAGAGAGAGAGAGATTTTTATATCATATATATTTCATATATATACCATATATGTTTTTGCATATCATATATACATGTTTTTGCATATCATATATGTTTTTACATATCAAATATATGATATGCAAAATATGTATGCACACATACATATATGTATACACACATACAATAAAATTTTTTTTTTTAGAAAAAGCTATTCAGTTTAAGGGATTGTATTCTTTTTTGAATATTGTATATCCTTTTCTCTTTTTTTTTACATTTTAAGTTCTGGGATACACATGCAGAACATGCAAGTTTGTTACATAGGTATACATGTGCCATGATGGTTTGCTGCACCCATCAACCCGTCATCTACATTAGGTATTTCTCCTAATGCATTCCTTTCTTTAGCCCCCCCACCCCCTACAGGCCCTGGTGTGTGATGTTCCCCTCCCTGTGTCCATGTGTTCTCATTGTTCAGCTCCCACTTATGAGTGAGAATATGCAGTGTTCAGTTTTCTGCTCCTGTGTTAGTTTGCTGAGAATGATGGTTTCCAGCTTCATCCATGTCCCTGCAAAGGACATGAACTCATTTTTTATGACTGCATAGTATTCCATGGCATATATGTGCCACATTTTCTTTATCCAGTCTATCATTGATGGGCATCTGGGTTGGTTCCAAGCTTTTGCTATTGTAAATATTGCTGCAATAAAGATACATGTGCATGTGTCTTTATGGTAGAATGATTTATAGTCTTTTGGGTATATATCCAGTAAAGGGATTGCTGGGTCAAATGGTATTTCTGGTTCTAGATCCTTGAGGAATCACCACACTATCTTCAACAATGGTTGAACTAATTTACACTCCCACCAACAGTGTAAAAGTGTTCCTATTTCTCCACATCCTCTCCAGTATCTGTTTTTTCCTAACTTTTTAATGATCGCCATTCTAACTGGCGTGAGGTGGTATCTCATTCTGGTTTTGATTTGCATTTCTCTAATGACCAGTGATGATGAGCTTTTTTTCATATGTTCATTGGCTGCATAAATGTCTTATTTTGAGAAGTGTCTGTTCATATCCTTTGCCTACTTTGTGATGGGGTTGTTTGGTTTTTTTCTTGTAAATTTAAGTTCTTTGTAGATTCAGGATATTAGTCCTTTGTCAGATGGATCGCTTGCAACAATTTTCTCCCATTCTGTAGGTTGCCTGTTCACTCTGAAAATATTTTCTTTTGCTGTGCAGAAGCTCTTTAATTTAGTTAGATCCCATTTGTCAATTTTGACTTTTGTTGCCATTGCTTTTGGTGTTTTAGTCATGAAGTCCTTGCCCATGCCTATGTCCTGAGTGGTATTGCCTAGGTTTTCTTCTAGGGTTTTTATGGTTTTAGGTCTAACATTTAAGTCTTTAATCCATCTTGAATTAATTTTTGTATAAAGTATAAGGAAGGGATCCAGTTTCAGCTTTCTACATATGGCTAGCCAGTTTTTCTCATAAAAAAATTTGAATCAATTCAGAAATCTGCTTTATCTGTTCTTATAATAGGGCTGTTGACTACTGGAAGAAATCTAACATTTTAATAGAAGTCATTCTAAACACAAATTCTCCAGTCTCACTTACAATCTCAGTGTGGCCTGACAGTTATGTTTGGGGTCCAAAAAAAAAAAAAAAAAACTGGTAGCAACTCTCATTGTGAAGACAGAAGTACTGTAGGAGAGGTAACCAGTCCAGTTTATAATTAGGTCTAACAGAGTCCACTGGCTACAGCATTTCCCAAGAAATTCATCATTGATCAATTAATTTGTCTTGGGCACAGAGTTTAGTTGATTGGTCACAATCAAATGATTCTAATTATTTCTGGGATTTTTTTCTCTTGATGATTGGGAACTTCCAGTATCCATTAAGTATAAACACTTGGAGTTTCTACACATCTTTACATTAATGAGTATATATTAAGGAGCTCTGTTTGCCTAGTGCTACACTGAGCATTATGGGCCATTAAAAAAAAAAAAACCTCATAGTCACAGTCTTTAAAACTTTATAATCCAGGTGGAGCAATAAAATCAATGTACTTAAAACAGTTGGAAAACAGATTTGGACAAACTCTGTCATATTGATAGTAATTAGGGTAGAAACTTTAAAATTAGAGAGATGGTGTCATAGGGAAGTTTTTGAGGCAGTTCAGAATATGAGCTGAGTTTTGCAGGAAGAATGCAATACAGAAGACAGCAAGATGGGAGTACTTGTTTTCATATTTGCACAGTTTCTTTAATTTTGCTCCCCTTTGTGATTTTAAAGCAGAATGCAACAGATGCAACCAGTGAGAATGGGAATTCGGACTGACAATAGAATCCTCAATTCTAATTTATCTCCTGAAAAATGCCTTCAGGATCCATATGAAGTTTTACATAAGTCTCTCTTACCCTAGGTTGTCTGATAATCTTAAAGGGGTCAGACATTCATCCGCAGGATTCATATTAGAAGAATATGAATCCTTTGACATTCGTATCAAATCCACAGGATTCAAGTGCACCTTGGGAATTTTCATCACGTCTCCTGTGTGTGCTCAGCCCAGGACCAAAGTCAGAACTGAACAAGGACATTAGGAGAAGAGGCATGTGAGCTCTCAGCCCCTCACATTCTCACTACATCCCAGATATGAGCATGGCCCCAGTCAGTTTCCAGGATCAATAGGGAAAGGAAACATCCAAGTCTGATTTCCACAGAGGAGTGAAATATCTCTTCTTTGCTTTGGGAGGTATTCCACCTTTTGTAACAGAGCAGATATCACTGAGCCCCACAGACACAACTTTATTTTTAAGTAAATCTCTTATACCAAAATATATCTATGCTTAAATTAGAGTCCCTTTGTATGTCTGAATGTTACATTTTGTTAAAAGGGCAGGAAAGCACATGGTGTGACTCGCTTTCAATTCTTAAAACATTTGATAAAAGTGTTCTCTCCCTGACTTTATGTAATTTTATAAGCTTTGGTAAGTTATTTACAATACAACTGTATTGATCACTTTGGGCTTTTTATTTTTGGAATACAATCCACTCTTAAACTAATGACTACAAAATATCGTCAAAGTAGGTGATAGTTCTTGCAACTAAGAAAAAGAAAACTATTGATTAATGATCACTTGTAACAATAGAGTCATATTTTGTTTTCATTATTTTAGTTTGGTTTGATTATTTCGGTTGTTTGCTTGCCATTTTATTCATCTTCTATTATTATGGGTTTTACAGAAACTTAGAAAAGAGAGAAAATGCAATAATCAATTCTGAAGTCTACAGAGGAAGAATGATTGGAAATATTATATTGACAAAAGAGGAACAGATCCATTTTCTGAAGATATGCTTAGTTCCCGTGTGCAACTTGTAGGGATCTAAGATTATTGCAAATGAAGTAGATGTTTTACATAAAATTATGCCATACCTGTTCTTAGAATTAATAAAATCCAGAGCCTTGAACAAAATGAGGTTATTAAAATAGGTTGTAAAACTTTGGTGAGAAAAAAATAGCAAAATAACGACATAAGAATGGACAGATCAATACTCTTCATTTAAAAAACCTGTAAATATGATAATTACACAACTCAAGGAGTTAGGTACTTATTGACATGAAAACCTAAAGTTGTCTCCATGTACTCTGCATGTACAATGTAACTCCGTTTCAGTAAGTGTGTGTGCATGTGTTTGCAGGTGTAGGCATGCATGTGAGCATATATGTGTGTGATTATACAGAGAGGTCCAGAAGAAATGTCTACCTGGCTGTCCACAGTGGTCATCTCATGGCAGCAGGGTCTCACATGTGATATATTTTAATCTCACATATTGCTTTTTGCTTCTCTGTATTGTTTGAATTTTTGAACCATTACATATTTTTAGCAAACAGGCTGAAGTTACTTCCAATGGAAGAAAAAACAAAGGTCAACAAAATATTTCATGTAATGTCTCTCATCAGCTCCCAAGCTTCAGATTTTGAGCACGGCTGTTGATCTTGCTCTGTGCATTCCTTCTTCTCTTCCTTGGTGTAACCCTCATGAGCCCTAGGTGGAGGGTGAAGGATCATGGATACTATTCTTTGTAACTCAAACTTTGGCTTCAACAATAACATAACGATCATAGATGTAATGGTGTGGCCTTCATATAATTTTTAAATGAGGGATTTAGGATTAATTTAGTGCCTCTTCACCCTTGAAATAAATGAAAATAGAAATCCAGATGTGGGACTCAGGGTGGAGGGCTTCCACTTTAGACCCACTGTATGCTGGATGATCACAGCTCAGCTTCTCCATGCAATTCTCCATAGGCCCAAGGTTAAAGCTGCTGATAATAACTCACAGGGAAGAGGAGGCATGAAAGGAGAAGAGAATAAAGGGAAATAATTGCTAGAACAATACTAGCAAAGTTTACCTTAATTTGGGACACGGCTGGATTTAGGCCCTATTTATAATTAATAAATTAGGCAAAATGGGCCCATAAAAATAGAAACTCATTAAGAACAAGAAAAAACCGTACTTCCCACATATTGTGAAGGTTGTGCTCTGAACACGGGTACCCTGGGGAGGAGAGGTGGGGGCTGAAATAGAGCCTCTCGCTGTCTTCAGTGAGCAGAGCACCCTGTTGCTATTGCGGCAACACCCACATTGTGGAGGGAGGACTGCCCCTGTCCAGTTTCCACCAGTGTGAGCAGCTGTCATTTTCTAATGACATTTTACGATTCAGCAGCCCTGATTCTCCTATTTCCAGAATAATGCAAGGACAAGACGATAAGTTAATCAATTAAGAACTGGAAAGGAAATTTCAAGGATGAGGTGGAGAACTTATTCTCATCCTCCACTGGCAATTATGTGCTATCACATAAGAGTGGATGCCAACAAAATCCCAAAGGGCATGGAAGAAAAGCACTTCTGGGGTGGAAGGTTTATTTGCGAATAACTTAAAATTCATATTCAGTTGTTTAAACCAGTTCTGCTTTCTTCACAGAAGCTAGTAGATATCTCTATTTTACCTATGAAACCATTGTAAAATTAGTCAGTATGTAATTAAAATAATTCCTGAAAAAAGGCATAATGAGGAAATTACGGAGGGAAATAAACGTAGCAGAAAGGAACTCAAAATTATGGCAGATTGTCCAAAATGCCAGGGCTGTACCCATACCAGGCTCTGGCTGTGTGCACTGACACACAGGAACAAGGGAGAACC
Source organism: Chlorocebus sabaeus (assembly GCF_047675955.1). Classification (NCBI taxonomy): domain Eukaryota; kingdom Metazoa; phylum Chordata; class Mammalia; order Primates; family Cercopithecidae; genus Chlorocebus; species Chlorocebus sabaeus. Next base: position 4,843,288 of record NC_132921.1, read on the forward strand.
TGTTGGTGAGTGTGTGTGCCATGATACAGGAGTGGATTTGTGGGACTGAACAAAGTGCTAACAGAATTGTCATGGTATCTTACTGTTCCCCTCTTTAATATGCAAAATGACACTACTCTTTAGCTTTCAACGGAAGTCCTAATCAAACAGTAATATTTATGGTTCTCCTCTAAATTCTTCAATTTCACATTTTTATATAGAACACAACTCAGTATTATGATATAAAACTGAAAATCTAGAAACTCCAGAAAGACAAAAATTTTTAGTAGTAATAAATGAGTTGCTTAATGCTAAGAGGATGTGTAATACAATACAGACCAAGTTCTGTTTTGATAATCAAAGTAATACAAGTTGAATACGAGTTGAAAAGTGTAAATAGCTTGCAGAAACTTGGTGGGAAAAAACCCAAAGTGTTATAATTGCCTTTAAGTTTGTGAGAAATACAAGAAGTTATCATACACCAAAATAAAAATCATTTTAAAGCAATATAGTCAATGCATCATATGAGACAAAAACATAAAAAGAGTAATGAATAATTTAAAATATATATTTAAGAAAAAGGAGAGTACTCTTATTGGTTCTTTTCCAAATAAGAGTACAAAAGGTTAAGTGTATATTTTTGAATATGCATTTAAAAATAACACTTGACAATATTTTATTAAGATCTTGCAAAAAAATGTATGTAGACTGATCCAATAGCTTACATAAGACTCTATCTTTCTGGTTGAAAATTACACTTAGAATAATTTGTCAAACAAATTTCCAGGAATAGTAAAACACATGCAAGAAAGAAATTAATATCATGCATCTCAGCATCAGTTAAGAGTTGCATAGATCAAAGATTCGTTCTCGTGCCATGAAGGTCTGACTTTGACTTTCAAACAAGATGAGAGTGGGAACCACATGATAAGACAAAAGCATGAATGGCTAATTTCTAATGATTTTATCATATTATAAATAAAGCTCATTGTAGTGTAAGGGATCCCCAAACAGTTGCACTGGAGTTTGCAGGCGTACAGGTAAACATATGTGACACAGAGACTGTGGTTCCCTGTTACTTCTTTTCCATAAACGATACTGTTCTCCTTTAATTCTTCCTAAAGCATAAATGAATAGTCCATATTTTTAAATGGATGGCAAGCAAATTCTCAATTATATCAACTGCAGTAATTAATACATTTTACTGCTTTCTGGCATTTAATTATAGAATGTGCCACTGCGCCTTGCTGAGGACATTTTAAACTTTTTAGTGTGCTAAAAATGGCATTAACTCTTTATTCTTATTACACACAATTTTAAACAGAGTACCTTCAAGAGGGTCCTGTCTATTCTCCAAAATTAGATGGAGCATAAAAGATAGACAGGCATGTATTTTATCAGAAAATATTCCAAACTTAGAAAACAACTGTGTGGGGAAAAGAAATACCAATAAAAATTTATGAGTGAAACAACCTGGCTTTTGAAATCATGTGGGGATTAGGGCTTGTGTTTGCTTCTAAATCAGCCTTTATTTCCTTACCCAGTCATGGAGTTTAACATCATAATTGTCAAATCCATTAGTTCCTAAAGCCTAGGACCATGATGTAGAATGAACCAGTTGTTCAAATGCCTTGGTGTTGCCTTTACAAGTCTTTAACACCTAAACCAAGAGGGCTGTGGCCACCTTCATAAGTAGGTAAGTTGCTTTATTCAGCATAAGGGTGTTGCTTTATTTAGTGACAGAGTCGAGAATGTGATCCTGGGACTGACGAGGCTGGATAATTCCACCAAAGTGGTTGAAGTATTCTTAGGCATCTAAAGGTAGATGGAGACTAAGGAAAGGAAGACTAACAAAACTGATGCTGGGGTGGTAGAGGGCAGAAAAGAAAAGACTCCCAATATTGACATTTTTGAAAAAGAGAGTCAAATCTGCTATTATTAATGTAGAACTATTTTGTCAATGAGACACCCCAAATTTTCAGAAATGTATATTTCTCAACAGCTATAATAATGATGAACCTCTTGTGAAGGGATGGTCTTTGTTCCCAAGTTCAGATTTTAGCAAAATATTATGTTGTCAGTATTTTCCAGCAATAGAAAATTACTCTCTTTGATCTAGATATTTAGGCATCTGATAGAGAATAAGTATTTTTCTTGCATTCAGAGACCTAACCTTGTACAAGGAAAGCTAAGCTAGAAAATCAAATAATTTTAAAAATATTTAACAACATAGGAAAGTTAAATTCAATTTAAAAATAATGAACATTATAAAGTAACATTTCAATGTGTATCTCACTGTGTATCAAATTTGTGGCACAGGCACTGATATTGTTTGGCTTTGTGTCCCCACACAAATCTCATCTCAAACTGTAATCCCCATGTGTCAAGGGAGGGAACTGGTGGGAGGTGATTGGATCATGAGGCTGGATTCCCCCATGCTGTTCTTACGGCAGTGAGTGAGTTCTCACGAGATCTTTTGGTTTTACAAGGGGCCATTTCCACTGCCCTTCTCTCTTTCCTGCTGTCTTGTGAAGAAGGCACTGGCTTCTCCTTCCCCTTCCACCACAATTGTAAGTGTCCTAAGGCCTCCCCAGCCATGAGAAACTGTGAGTCAATTAAACCTCTTTCCTTTATAAATTACCCAGTCTCTGGCGGTTCTTTATAGCAGTGTGAAAACGGACTAATACAGCCACACCTTTTCTGTGTGGCTATTACAGGTGGCTTCCCTTTTATGGCCATGATGGAGTAATAGGGACTGGATTTTCCCTCCTATCTGAAACAACTGAAAAAAACTGGACACAGTTTAGAAATTGACTATTCTGGAAACACTGGACATCATCTGGTAGCAAAGGACACTGACCTCTGTGAAATGGGAAACCAAGTGACAGGCCCTACAGTTGTCCAGTTTACTGCCTGGAGACTCTCTCCAGGCAGTCATTCAAGTTAAGGGAGGGAAGGGGAGCCCAACAGTCTTCATGTACTGAGGTGATAAGCCAGGGAGATCAAAGAGACTGTATTAGTTCCCTAATGTTGTGGTAACAAATTACCATAAACTTACTGCCTTAAAAAAACCACAAATTTATAATCTACAGTTCTGGAAGTAAGAAGTCTAAAACGTATCAGCAAGCCTGTGTTCCTCCCAGGGACTCCCAGGAAGCACCTGTTTTCCTGTCCTTTGCAGCTTCTAGCAGGTTCCTGCATTCCTTTTCTCTTGGCCTCTTCCTCCATCTTGTAAACCAGCAGCATAGCACCTTATAATCCCTTTCTCTGTCTCTGACTGTCCAGCCGCTCTCCCTCTTACAAGGACCCATAGTATTATATTGGGCTCACCCAGAGAATCCAAGACAATCTCCTCATCTTAAGATCCTTAATTTAGTCACATTTACAAAGTGCTTTTTTTGTTATTTAAGGTAAAATATTTACAGGCTCCCGGGTTTAGGATGTGGACATTTTTGCATGGTAAAGGAGCGTGTGGCCATTATTTAGCCTGTCACAGAAGCCAAAGCATCTACAGTTTGCAGGCACAGGAGCAGAGGAGACAGAACAAGGAAAGTTGCAGAGTGAGAGAACTACAGATCTGAGGGAGCCCTGCAAGTATGCAGCAGAAAAGTCCTCTTGAGTATTCAACTAAGTGATGATCAATGCATGCATGTCAGGAAACTTTCCAAAACTGAAGGGGAAATCAATAGAATAAGAGGGAATAAGCCTAGGGGCTCACACAGAGCTGAGAGTAGTACCTGCTCTCCTATCAGCCTAAGAAGAAATATCTTAATTCAACGACATTGGGGAGAGTAGTTAGAAGGGTTTGCCTCAGTAGTAAGGCAAAATTGGCCCTAGATTAAACACTTCACTACTCTAGTCCGCCTAATCAAAGCTTAAAAGCAAGATTCATAAACATAAAAGTAACTCCAGTAGCCCACCTCCCAGAATAAAGGTTCTGAATTTTTTTGGTATAAAGAAATACCCAGTAACCAAAGACAAAAACAAAAAACAAAAAACAAAACAAAACAAAACATCAGAATGAAAGGCATCCAATAAAAAGTTCCCAGGTGTGCAGAGAATAATAAATACACAGCCCACAATTAGGAGAAAGCCAATCAAGAAAAACTAATCCAGAAATTATTCAGATGATAGAGTCAGTAGATAAGAACATTAAAACAATAATTAAAATTTTATCCCATGTGCTCAGGATATTACAGGAAAAATTAAACATCTGAAGTTGAAACATGAATGATGTAAAAAAGATGTAAATTAAACTGCTAGAGATGAAAACATATTACCTGAGATTAAAAATATGCTGAATAGGTTTAACAACCTATCACATGAAGAAGAAAAGATTCGTGAACTTGAAGATATAGCAATACAAACTATCTAAAATGAAACACAGAGAAAAAATAATTTAAAAACAAGAAAAGACTGGTGAGTTGTGAGACAATCTCAACTGACCTAAGATTTGTGGAATTTCAGTTCCCAAAGAGATGGTGAGGAGTGAACAAAAAATATTTGAAAAAATAATGGATGAAAATTTTCCAAATTTGATACACACTATAAATCAATAGACCCAAGAATCTGAGAAAACCCAAGCAAATACATCAAGGCACATCATCATCAAATTACTTAAAACCAGAGATAAAGTTTTCAAATGAGACAGACAAAAATGTCACATTATATAAATAAGAAGAAAAATAAAGATGACAGCAGATTTCTCACTGACAACAATGCAAGCTGGAAGACAGTGGAATAGCATCTTCAAAATACTGGAGGTTAAAAGTGTCAACCTAGGGTTCTCAGTGAAAATATATTTCAAAAACTTTTTTAGTTATTATATTGTTCATGGTAGATTTTGCACTGTTATTCTGAAGCTTTTGTATGTGTATATCAGATAAAGCAAGTAAGTAATTATGTTGTTGTCATTAAGAACTGGAATTGTCAGCATAGGCTAAAAGAGATATAGATGCTGCCCATGAGGTTGAGTGAGAACACTGTAGTCCTGAACTTAAATTGAAAGTATGAATAAGAGCTCATGATATATTTTATTAAGAAAATACACGTTTATAGCTATGTTCACCCCAAAAGGATTAGATCAATGGAATAGAATTAAGAATCCAGAAAAAAAACAACAACAATACATCTGTAGTCAATTTATTTTTAACAATGATGACAAGACTGTGCAAAGGGGAAAGAATAGCCTTTTCAAAACATTGTGCTGGAAGAGCTGGATATCCACATGCAAAAGCATTAGTTTGGATCCCTGCTTCATAACATATAACAAAAATTGACACAAAATGAATCAAAGACCTTATTGTAAGAGCTAGAAGTATAGAACTTCTAGAAAAAAACAGGCATAAATCTTCATGACCCTGTATTAAGCAATGGTTTCTTAGATATTGCACCAAAAACATCAGTATCTTAAGAAAACGTAAATAAATTGGACTTAATCAAAATTAAAAACTTCTGTGCTTTAAAAGACACACAAGAAAGTGAAAGGACAATTGATAGAATGGGAGAAGATATTTGCAAATCCTGTGTCTGATAACAATTTATAACTTAAAATATCAATGCTGATCAAGGGTATCCAGAATATACAAAAAAGCTCTAATAATTCAATAATAAAAAGACAAGTCCCTAAGGAAAATATAGAAATGATCAATAATGACATAAGAGATTTAATATCATCAGCCATTAGAAAATGTAAACCAAAAGCACCATGAGATACCACTTTACACACACTGGGATAGCTAGAATAACAGAAAATCATGCAAAATAAATGTTGGTGAGGACATGGAAAACCTGGAACATTTGTCCATTGCTGATGGAAATGTAAAATGGTGCAGCCACTGTTGAAAAAGGTGTGGCAGTTCCTCAGTAAGTTAAACATAGAATAACCATATGACTCAATAGTTTCACTCTTATGTATATACCCTAATAATTGAAAACAGGTGTTCAAACTAAAGTCTCTACACAAATGTCACAGCAGCATTCATCACAACAGTCAAAAACTCAGAGCAACCCAAATGTTCATTAGTTGATGAATAAACAAAATATGAAACACAGTACATGGAACCCTTCTTAAGCTATGAAAAGGATGAAAGTTCTGATACATGCTGCAGTATGGATGAATCTTCAAAACATTATGCTAAGTGAAAGAAGCCAGACACAAAAGGCTATATGTAGTATGATTCCATCCATACGAAATATCCAGAGGTGGCCAATTCATAGAGATAAAGCATATCTGTCATTCCGAGGGCCAGAGGTGGACAGGAATGGGAAGCGATTGCTTAATGCTTGCAGAGCTGCTTTTTAGAGAGATGAAAAGTTTTGGAACTAGACAGCCGAGATTGTTGCAAAACATCGTGTATGTCACCAATAGAAATTTTTTAATAGATATTTTAGCACAAAAACGTTGTAGACGATAGTAAACAGTGAATGTTACAATTCCTCTACAAGTTAAAAAAGTCTGGAGTGGGGAAGTAGGTAGAAGATATGGATGAAATGAGTTGGATCACAACTTGATAATTGTTGAAGATAAATGATAGATAAACATGGAGTTTTTTACATGATTCTATTTTGATTAGGTTTAAATATATTAATAATCAGAAATATAATCAAATATACAGACACTTTAAAGATTGTATCAAGGAATCAGTAGATTTTGTTAATTCTTGTTAACAGAACAATTAATGAAGGCTAGGTCCTTGGGAAACAAGTTGCACGGGCTGTGGCTTCAACATAATTTTATGTGTAGTTGGATAGGCTGCTTTCTCCAATTATATGGTATTATTTGACAATGTCACAGAATTAAGTTTAGAAGGACAAGATCAGTAGCATAGTTGCCAAGTGAATATTAGTTTTAGAAATGATGGTATAAGCATAGATGCCTGAAAATTATCCAGGGCTTTTCTCGGTGCCTCATATGATGAACTCTCAATATGAGGTTGCTTATTGAATTAATGAATGCTCCAATATCTGCACTTGGCCATATACCTCATAGAACTGTTGTGAGTAATTGAATGTCGTTAATTTGAGGGAATGCAAATTTCCTTATGGGGGGGAGATAACAACTGCTTTAAGTGTTTTGAATCAATTAATTGATTTCCAAAACAAAAACGGTGCTTTTCAAAACAGCTGACAAACTAGTTAGGTCACAATAAATTGTTAGACTAATTGTTTGTAATATCATATCAATCTGAATGTGTGGGACTAACCAGTTGCTGCGTGTCATGTAGCTATGACCTGAGATTGTAATTTACATCTCAAAATATCAATGCTGATCAATTCATCTAATTTGGAGGCAAAAAAACTGTTGTCCATTATAAATTAAGGATTATTTGACAATGCCACAATTAAAAGTATTTTAAAATTAAGTATTTGACAATTATTGTCAAATAAAAACTATTTGACAATAATAATTGGTTTATTGACAATAACCCTAATGCGATTATTATTGCTAAATAATTGTCAAATAATACTTCTACCTACTTACCCTAAATTAAATCAACTCATCTCCCTATTTCCCCTATTTTGATATATACTTCTTTTCGTTTCTTTTTTTTTTTTTTTTTTTTTTTTTTTTTGACACAAAGTCTCGCTCTGTGGCCCAGGCTGGAGTGCAGTGGGGCCATCTCAGCTCACTGCAAACTTCGCCTCCGGAGTTAAAGCAATTCCCTTTCCTCAGCCTCCCTAGTAGCTGGGACTGCAGGCAGCAGCCACCATATCCGGCTAATTTTTGTATTTGTACTAGAGAGGAGGTTTCTCCATGTTGCCCAGGCTGGTCTCAAACTCCTGACCTCAAGCGATCCAACTGCCTCACCCTCCCAAAGTGCTGGGATTACAGGCCTATTTTGATATATATTTCTATAGCTCAGCAAATCATTCAGAGCTCGAGGGTCCTTATTATGGCTACAGCTCCACCTGTTTGTTCTCTCTCCAGCCGGCCGCTTTGACGGAATGGCTGTGCTTTGTTCCTGATGATGCCATGTGAGAGTTCACAAGATGCTAGGTAAGCAGCCAGGAGCCAGCTTGCTTCAACGCTGGAGACAAATCTCCCCGGTAACCTTGGCCCAGCCTGCTGGCTGCAGCCCGTTTGTTCCCGTGCCTGCCTCCCTCAAAGCGTCCACCCCCTTTCCGGTTCTAGTCACTCTCTAGGGCTTCCCACTTACATCCCGCGGTTTCCGGAACAGTGTGTCTATGGCTGCCTCTAGCTTCCAGGCAGCCGGGACCATTTTCCCTCTCTCCTTTCGTTCGATGTTTACACGGCCTTCAGAATTACCAGGGATTTCTTTTGATCACTCAGGATCCAAATCATTTGTTTATCTTAAGAAAATAGAAACTAATTCTTACCCACTGTAATGGTTTCCGGTTCCAGTCACTCTCTAGGGCTTCCCGGTCACATCCCGCGGTTTCCGGAACGGTGTGTCCGTGGCCGCCTCTAGGGCTTCCCGGTCACAAACCGCGGTTTCCAGCACGGTGTGTCTGTGGCCGCCTCTAGGGCTTCCCGGTCACAAACCGCGGTTTCCGGCACGGTGTGTCTGTGGCCGCCTCTAGGGCTTCCCGGTCACATCCCGCGGTTTCCGGCACGGTGTGTCTGTGGCCGCCTCTGGGGCTTCCCGGTCACATCCCGCGGTTTCCGGCACGGTGTGTCTGTGGCCGCCTCTGGGGCTTCCCGGTCACATCCCGCGGTTTCCGGAACGGTGTGTCTGTGGCCGCCTCTGGGGCTTCCCGGTCACATCCCGCGGTTTCCGGAACTGTGTGTCTGTGGCCGCCTCTGGGGCTTCCCGGTCACATCCCGGGGTTTCCGGAACAGTGTGTCTGTGGCCGCCTCTCGCTTCCAGACAGCCGGGATTATTTTCCCTCTCTCCTTTCGTTCGCTGTTTACACGGCCTTCAGAATTACTAGGGATTTCTTTTTATCACTCAGGATCCAAATCATTTATCTTAAGAAGATAGAAACTAATTCTTACACACTGTGATGGCCAACTTAGATGAACTAGATAACTTGCATGATTATAATGATATAGAACATTCGGAAGTTAGATGAGGAAAGTCGCGTGTTCCCCCTCCATTTCGCCTGAGATGTGACTGGGGAAACGGCCACAGCTGGAGCACGCGTGAGACATGTACAGAGGATGAGGCCCTGTGGAATTGTCTAGCACACCCCTACCTGGTCCTGTGGTCCAAGGCCGAGCTCCGCACTCCTACAGGCGTTGTTAGCCTCTCATCAGCCACCATCAGGCCCAAGGATGACAGCAAATAGGGTCGCCAGCCAGTTTCTGCTCCAGAAACAACATTAGACTCACGGCACAATTTACTGGACGGTTCTTTTCCATTTTCGCTGAAGAATGCCTTCCAAAGGAGGAAAACAAAAATGAAACTAGTAACAAAAGATCCTGTTGGCTACAACTATATTAGGTGAGAAATAGTGAGTATGTGTTTGTTTTTACCCACTGTTTAGTAGAGCTATTTTCATATACACGCACATATAAAGACATTGTTGAATTTTAGTACAGTACTTTAACATGATTTGGTTATACTAAAAATAAAATCTTTTCTTTTCCATATTTCATTGTGGTACAATTTCCTGTCTCAAAGAAATATGGAAACTTTTACTTAGAAGATATATAGTTAGAATTTCCTGTAATACTGAATTAGCTCCAGTCAAAATGAACTATTTTACACTGCCATTATTACTCATTTACCAAAAATACTTTGTTCTGGGTTTAATATTTTCTTAATACTTTTAACTTTCCAAAGCACTTTCTCATCAAAAATCTTTTTTGGCCTTACAATAAGCCTGAGTTAGGCTCACCCAATATCTAAGTAGATTTTTTTAAGCAACAGAAGCGAATGTCATTTGTTTATGATGCCTATGTATGCCTTGACACTTTAAAAAATAATTCAGTAGAAAAACCACATTAAAAATCACATAAAAGACTTTTAATACCATACCTTGACAATAGATATGTCCATGCAAAGCTATGAGACTCAATTACAGTTTTATTATGATCTGATTATGATGTCAATGTAAATTTCTAAAAAGCTCTATCCAACTGTAATTTCAAGACAGTTTCATTGCATTAAGAAACAAAACAGTCAACATAGCGTTGCATTAATTTGGGGAGTTTTGACAGAAAGCTATAAAACAAAGGAATGTGACAAATCAAGTCAACCTAAAATTTGGCTTCCCTGAGAGTGGGGAGTATTATTGAAGCTCATAATTCCAAATATAGAGACCAGTGGGCGATGCCAAATGGAGCCTGGCGAACTTGGACACAACTGGTTGGAATTAATTAACTTGCCATCTAGGAGCCTCACATTGCTGACTTTCTGTATTGCTGGATCCGGTTCACACAATGATATGTAGCCCTTTCCTGCTACCCCACTATTGAAGCCAAGGGGGAGTGCTGCTGGCGGGTATTCCTTTCTCTACTTTTTTTTTTTTTTTTTTCTTCTTCTTCTTTTTTTTTTTCCAACCCTGTGTATTTATGGGGTTTTAAAATACTATCTTTTCCTGTTTACCATATGTCAAATTCTACGTGAACTGATAAAAACATGCAAAGGCTTTATCACTCTAATCTCCTAAAATAGACTTGCTTCCCTCCTACCTCCTACACTTCATCAAGCCTTAACTACTAATTACTAAAATCTAAAATGCTCATCTGACCGAACTGCACTATGTGTCCATTTTTAAAGACCTCAGTTCCATTATCCTCACTGATGTGGGCACCCAGGAAAAAACAAAAACGAAAACAAACCAAAAAAAATCCCTGTTTGTATTTTTCCATGATGCAGCTACTCAGCTCTGGGACAGTTCAGTATAATGATTATTCCCCCCTCAAATATAATATGCTCTCTTTAAAACAAGCTAGCACCCTCCTTGCTACTGGAGCTCTACTGCCTGGATTGACACCGCAGCAGCCGCCTTCATCAGAGCCTGCTGTGATGCTCCCAACTCCTCACTCCAGGGAGTGCTTCCCTGCTTGATGCTGGTAGCAGATTAAAGCTGTTCTAATTTTCCATCCAAGCCAAATAGATGCATAAGCAAGCTGTTAGATTGTCTCAGGATCAGCACAGTATACCAGCCTCATGCTTTTTCAGAGCTCCACTGCAGTTAGCATATCGGTGAACATTTGCAAGTGAAATCATACGGGGAGGAGAGAGGAGGGAGGAAGTGGAAGACAGAGGTATGAGAACACCACTCCCAAAGCCAAATGCAGATCCCTGCTGAAGTGGCAGTGAAAAGTCAAAAGGCATTCTACCAGAATTTAGTGAAAAACACATGCAGTAAACACTGAAAAATACCGCTTATTGAGAAAAAGGAAGAGAGAAGCATGGAGGATCATCTCTGCATTTATAGTAAAAAAACAATTTGTCATGCTCTGTTCCGCATAAGACTCTCTGTCCAAAGAGACAAAGGGGAAAACAGAATTGTAAGGCAGCTCGGTCATTACAGGCTGAAAGCAACTAAGGCCTATGTTCTGTGAGCCAGTCGCAGGTCACTACAGATGCCCACCTGGGATTTGGGGCTGGGAGTCCAATTTGAATTTATCTCCCAACCCCTTACTCAAATAAAGCTCATGATGGAATTGCCGGTAAAGATAGCAGTCAGTTATGTAAATGAGATAAAGTGTCCACTGCACAGTATGAATTTGGATGTGACACATTGCCAGATTTGGAGAAAAAAGTAAGAACCAACATGGTAAAATGCAGAAAGGCAAAGAAAGTTTAAATCAACAGAAACATAAGAAACATGCCTGCAGCTCAAAGTGCTGAATAAATGGGGTGAAGATGAGGGAGAGATAATTACATGCCTTGTTAGAACTAGTTTTTATCATCATTGTGTTAAACATTTATAATAAAAGCCCAGGTGCACGAAGCATTCTGCTGAGTGTGGTACAGAGCAAGACACACAGATACTCTTTACCCCTTGCAAGACTCTCTACAGAGAGAGCTGGGAATAGAATGCACACAAATGCTATTTGTGACCAAAAAAGGCTCACCAAATCATTGACTGTGGGGCTTCCCACGATGAGATTTCTCGTGCACATGCAATATGCACTCCTAAACAAAATGTGAGCATAACATTTTAAAAGGAGACCCTGCCTACAAAGACTGCACACTAAAAAAAACAAATGTGAAAGTATTCTATAAATGAAAGAAATGAATATATATTAGCCTTAGTGGATAGAAATGTGTACCCCTTCCCACAAAATATGCTGAAATGCTAACCTGGGGTACCTGTGAATGTGATCTTATTTGGAAATAGGGTCACTGCAGTGAAGTCAAGGTAAGAGGAAGTCGTGCTGGAGTAGGGTGGGCCTTATTGAAAGATTGAAAGAGAAAGACACACAGACACAGAGAGAAGACAGCCATGTGATGGCAGAGACAGAGGTTGGGAGGATGCAGCCACAGGCCATGGAGTGTGGAGCATTGCTGAGAGCCACCAGGAGCTGAGTGAGAGGCAAGAAGTGTTCCCCAGAGCCATAGGAGGAAGACACCCCTGATGGTACTTTGGTTTCAGACTCTCAGACTCCAAAACTGTAAGGATATATTTCTTTAGTTTTAAGCCACCCAGGTTGTGATACATTGTTATGGCAGCCCTGGGAAGCAAATGTGTTTAGTAAAGTCAGATCTGCCCTAATTTGATGTCCAGCTTTGCAAATTTTACTCTGTGTATACAAAGTATTTCAACTGCAGTAAGTGTCTGACCTTATAATTTAAAAATTGCATTCCAGTGCAAGTGATGGCCCAAGTGCAGGTTTTCCATGACAGGTTAGCTTTTTACTTCCTCCTCTCTCAAGTACCCTGTGCCACCAAGATATCCATCCCAAAATAGGCCAGTGCCACCCAATGAGCCATCGCCATGCCCATCTCCTGAATGAGGTTTGCCCTAGCTTTGCCACGATCCTCCCCACAGAATTTCAGCTCAAGTTCATTCTTCTCATTCTCCTATCTGATAGCTTCATCCTTAGAAGCTCCTTTTCATTTTTGTCCCTCCTGTCTAGCTGCCAATGCTAGCAAGGATGTAGTGAAATTTAAATCTCTCAAAATTCTGAAAAGATGTGAGTTGGTTTCTTTCTGTAAATGAGTAAGATGATGCAAGAGCTTTAAATGTGTTCATGATCTTAGGACCTAATAATCTTCCTCCTAAGAACCTTCATGCAAGAATCAAATGTCATGCAAAGCTGTTCATTTCAGAGTTCTATCTCTCCAGTGTCCTCCTTCACTAGTGCAGAATCCAGTGCCTAAGAGGGCCTGTTACTGGGGGCATCCATGAGGAGCATCTGCCATTAGCTTGTGAACACACCAATCAATTATTGGTGCATATCCTCATTTATTCCTCTTCTCTTGGTCCTTCCTCAACATATTTCCAGCAATGAGCATTGTCCCAGCATGACTCCCTTGAACACTGAAGTTCCTCCAGGCATCATCATCACTTTGACCAGGGGCTATGGCCCAGCGGGGAGCAGCTGCTAGATGGGGGGCCTCATCCACAGTGCAGTGCTGAGCCCACTGCTGCCATTTCCACTGTGCCTAGCCACTTTTGTGCAAAAACCCTCAAGGCTGATGGAAGGGAGCCAGAGAGAGGTAGGGAAAATAATAATCCAGCCTGACTTGTATTCTACTCTACTGTTTGAGTCTCACAGAGCTATAGGAGGAAGCACCGCTACCTGGGCTCTATCTCATTGCTATTGCTCAAATACTGGTCTATGGAAGGCCAAGAGGAACAGCCAGGAGAGGGAACTCCGGCAGCTCCTTCCTGCCCTTCAACAACGATGGCCTTGACATCCAGTGATGTGCTCAGTGTCTGGTGGAACTGGACTCTGTCTGGCCCATCCCACCACAGGATGGACACAGCTCATTGGCGCTCATCCCACATAGCTACAATATCAGCCAAAGAAAGAGTGACAGAAAGTAGATTCACCCATGTGATGGAATAGCATTTATCCATTAATGGTACCTCTTTTTAATAATGAATTTAAAAGTTCCTGTTACATATTATGTGAGAAGAGGATTCAGAATTATGTACCAAGTAAAATCTCACTTATTAAGAAATATATATATATATTCATATATTTATACATAGAAAAATAAGCTAGGAAGAAATACACCCTAACATTAACAATCACTATCTCTAAGCAGTGAAGTTAGGGGTGATTTTAATCATTCACTAACTTTCAAGACTTTTTCAAGTGCTTTGTACTGTTTTTTAACTTCTTTAATAATATGCATACTTTTCTCTTAAATAATAGGATGCTTAAGAAATGCCCAAACCTTTGTTCTCCTAATGCCAAATTACACAGGACACTGAGGGGAGCCGCAGTGCATTTATCCAGCCTCAGTCATCCCAGGGTGTCCCCACCTCACCCACCCAGGCTGGGAGCAGTGCAGGGGCCCCGGGCAGGGCGTGCCACCCAGGAAGCTCTGGTCTTTGATCTGTGCTCCTTGTGTGGTCTCCTAAGAGGCTCTCTGTGGCCCCCATGTCGAATCTGGGGTCCAGGAGCTGTCCGCAGGGCTGGACCCAGCCTCCGTAAGCAAGTGGAGCCTCTGTGTCTTCAGCTCTTGCCACGTGCCTGGCACCACCCTGGTGGGCCTGGCTGCCATGCAAGTTCATTCCCTCTGGATCTGAAGGGGCTTCCTTTCAATCACTTCCATCTCATGATCTCTGTACTCAGTTCCAAGTTCAGACTTTTTACAAAAGACAGAAAGCATCATGTCTTCCAGAACTCTCTGCTTTTGCCCTTGAGAAGGCCCTGGTTTAAGAAATTTAAAAGTGGCTTGTCAGGAACCAGAAAAGGACACACACTGGGGAAAACAAACACAAATAAAAACCTTATTAAACATTCCTGCCTCCTTTTTGTGATTTTATTTTTTAAAATGTGTTTCTTGAGTCATATGAAGAGAAAATAAACTGCAAAAATCAGGAATTCGGAGTAAGAGAGTTGGAAAGGAGTGTGGTTGTGTCTATCCAGAGAGACTGAAAGTTGTGGCTTACCCTAAACGTGCACTGGCAAAACCACATTTGTGTTTGAGTCAAAGTTTATTTTTCTGACTCAGTATGGCAGCTGTACTTGCCGTCAATCTTAGCAGATTAAGCTGACCGGCAATTTATGTTTTTTAACCAAAGAAGCCATTTTTCCTGGAGTGAATAATACCGAAAATTATTTTGATCATTCTGTGTCTCACATTCCTTTGGCATTTTCTGTTTGCATTTGCGAGTGTAGTATGATTTCAAGTGTGCCAGCTCTTCTACAATGTGTATCACGAGCATTTGAACCACTAAAGTTTACCCACCATAATGAACGTTGAAGGACATTAGATTTGGAAAGAGTGCATTTTTATGTTTGAGGTTGCTGTGATGTACAGGGTCTGACAGAGCAAACACTCATTTGGGGATTCTTGTGGGCAATAGAAAATTCCCGAATTGCCAAACTCTATTTCCATTCAAATTGGGAGTTTGAAAGACTCTCCAAATGCAGGGGAATGAAAGGAAAATCAGAAAAAAAAAAAAGAACTTAAAGAACTTACCTGTGAATTCTCATCCATCAGTCCTTTCAGAAAGATTTTATGCAGAAGGGAAAAATATATATTTAAAGAAAGCTTAGATTGACTAGGAATGAAAAAGGAAAACATTATTCAAAGCTGCTGTAAAATATGCTAAGAATCCATTTGGCATTTCTATAGGCTCTTGTCTTCTAAGCATCGGGAATTTGGGGGACATGTGGCCTGTATTTTGCCTTCTCTCAGGAGGGTGGCCACTAAGCTGCGGTTTCTCAATTTGTCCTCATCAGTCATACATTGTTGGAGTGATGCGCCTCAGTCTCCATCCAGTCCTAAGCAAGAAGCCATGACTGAGAAACCCTCTGCTTTTCTTATTAGTTGCCGAATGACAAGCTTTCCCCGGCCATCATCAATGTCGCTACAACTAAGGGGCTTGTGTTCCCACCATAGGCCCCCTTCCAGTTTAAAGAGATTTTATCAGTGCCGCTCTTTTGCATTCTGCTGAAAACACAGTAGAAAGTTTTGGCTCCGGTGCAAATGTATTAGGATTACTCTGAAAAACAAAAAAGTTTTAGATTAGTTAAGCCTGTATTGAATTAAGTCTTAATAAAAGAACAGTCTCTTATGGGTTTAAACTGTGGTTTGGCCAACATTCTAGACAAACACACTCACGGTGGGTGTGGGGAGAGAAAGCGGGGATGGGGAAATGAAAAGCCTTTCTTCTAAAAGGAAAGTCGTTTTAGAATGTGGTAATCCTCGGTAATGAGGACAATACACTCATTTGTTGCTTTTTAAAATAAATTTCATCGACATTTTAATTTTTAAAAAACCTTCAGAAATGCACAGTAGCTCCATTGCATTTTTTGGGTACATGTTTCCAACATCCCATGGGCCTGAGAACTCACTAGGCAAGGGCAGTTCATACATCTAAAAGTCTAAACCCCTGGGAAAATGTTTTCCATGCAAATTGTGAAACTGTGTCAATGAATTATTTTTAAAGGGAGTGATTAAACTAATACATTTTAAAGACACTGACTCAAGTTCTGACTTGAACCAACCAAAATGGAATTATTAGCCTTAAGATTCTTGTGCTCTTAATCCCACTCAGCCAATCCACATGTTTACTCCATACATGACATGGACCTCCCTCAAGATAATAAGCATGATAACAGTTGCTTCATTTGTATAATATTCCACATATATATGTCATTTGATACCTGGGAAGAACCTATAACGTTAAGAAGACAGCTATTACTCCCATTTTTAATAAGTAAAGAAACTAAACTCACGTTCATAAAACTGAGCTATTCAAGGTCACATGGCCCATAAGGAAGAGTAAACCTAGATGTTTCTGACTCACAATCCTGTTTTCAAAATTTTGAAAACCTCCACCATATCCTATCATGGTTAAAATCTTAATCTAAAAGATAGGTTAGACTCACTTTGGAAGTCAGACCTGATTCTACTGTATCCATCTCTAGATATATAGTGTAGGTTGGTGCAAAAGTAATTGTGGTTTTGCCATTGAAAAGTCACATCTTTAAAATGTGTTTATTTAATTTAATCAGTCTCTTTTAGAATAATTTATTGTCATAGTTTCACAATTTGCATGGAAAACATTTTTCCCAGGGGTTTAGACTTTTAGATATATGAACTGCCCTTGCCTAGTGAGTTGAGGGCCCATGGGATGTTGGAAAGATATACCAAGAAAATGAGGTAGAACTACTGTGCATTTTTGAGGAATTTTTAAAAATTAAAATATCTATGAAATTTATTTTAAAAAGCAACAAATGAGTGTATTGTTCTCATTACCAAAGATTACCACGTATACTTTCTGATCGTCTGAGAGCGGCCAGCCCTGTACTCCTCCCTGTTGGGTCTTCTCACTTACTGGATCCCATGACTTCATTCTGGTCAGTGCTGGCCACTCTGGCCATATATACTAGTATATATGCTATGTATGCTATACATATACATTATATATACTAGTATATATACTATATATAATATATATTCTATAATACCTAGTAGAAGAGTGTGTGTATATATATACACACTATATATATACACACTATATATATATATACACACTATATATATATATATGATTGTTTCTACAAAATACCAGCCCATCTTGCCTGATATGGAAGGCAGTGTTTATCTTTCATTTTCCTTCCTACCCTTCTTTTAATATCTTTCTTCCATAACTTTCTTCCCCTTATTAAGTACAAAATATTTGTATGTATATGTATGTATGTGTGTATATATGTATGTATGGGTGTATATGTGTGTGTGTATGTATATGTATATTTAGAATGAAATTGAAACCTTCTTCTCTCCATCTTGGATTCTTATGTAAATTCATTATCTGGCTAGTGGATGGTATAAAACTGAGCAACGCCGTCATGAACTGTCTTGTGACCCAGGGAAACTGCATGACCCACTTGATTGTTAGAAAATGCCAAGGAATATATGGGCTAAGCCTGTAGCCTTCTATGGAGAAAAAAAGAATAAAAATGTATCTATAAGACATATAGGCTATGGATTTTTTTTAAATGAGACTGATTTTCCTCATTTAGACAGGAGAGGAATAGCTCTGAGAAATTAAAGATCTAAGAGCACTCAGTACACATGGTAACTAACGATGAAAAGTAAGGGGAATTTCCAAAGTGATCACAAATTAAAATATCAGTAATAATACCTTTTAAGTTGTTTACCATACAGTGGAGTGAAAGAGCTTGTTATGTAATAGGGAGAGTAATAATAAAAAGATTTATTTGTAACTATTAGACACTCAATAAAGAACATATACATTATTTCCACTAAATCTTCATAACAACCCCCCCAAGTCATATGCATTTGTCCATTTCACAGATGTAGAACTAGGGCTTGGATATTAATATGACTTTCCTAATGTCACAAAACTAATGACAGAAAGAGCATTTCTTTTTTTTTTTTTTTTTTTTGAGACGGAGTCTCGCTCTGTCGCCCAGGCTGGAGTGCAGTGGCCGGATCTCAGCTCACTGCAAGCTCCGCCTCCCGGGCTCATGCCATTCTCCTGCCTCAGCCTCCTGAGTAGCTGGGACTACAGGCGCCCGCCACCTCGCCCGGCTAGTTTTTTTGTAGTTTTAGTAGAGACGGGGTTTCACCGTGTTAGCCAGGATGGTCTCGATCTTCTGACCTCGTGATCCGCCCGTCTCGGCCTCCCAAAGTGCTGGGATTACAGGCTTGAGCCACCGCGCCCGGCCAGAAAGAGCATTTCTACCTGGTTCTGCCGAGTGCCAGAGACCATGTTTGAATCCTAATGCTCCACTAGGGCTTACAGCAGACGAGTGATGGAAGACTTGTGCAGGGAATTTCACAATGCCAGACCTTCTTTTCCCAACAATGTGTTTGTCTATCTTGAATCTGAATTACCCATTATGTGTTTATTTGCCTTAAGTTTTGTCCTTACTTACAAAAATACCACAGAAAGATACAATAAATTAAGCTTCATTATGCCCTAGTCTAAATTAATTTCTCGATAAGTTTTGTTTGGAGGAATGAGAGACAGAACTCATGGGAGCCTGGGGGACTGACTGGAAGAAATGTAGAAGGGGAGAAAGTTAGGAAAGAATGGTAGGAAATCAAGGGGAAGGTAAGCATTACCTTCCAGATCAGACAAGATGGGCTGGTGTTCTGTGAAAGCAATCTTATTATCTCAGTAGCTTAACATTACAAATATTTTTTTCTTTTTTTAAAACTGTAAGTTCTCAATTGACAAAGATTAATTGTACATATTTATGCAGTACAATGTTATGTTTGGAAATACATCTACATTGTTGAAAGATTAAATCAAGCTAATTATACCTATCACCTCACCTACTTTTAATTTTCTTTCTGATGAGAATATTTCAAACCTGCTATTTTAGCAATTTTAAAATAGTTAATAAACTACTATAAACTATGGTCACCATGCTGTGCAATAGACCACTAAAACTTATTCCTCCCGTCTAATTGAAACTTGGTACCTTTGACCCACATCTCACCTCTTTTTTCTTATTCCCACTGTATCCTCACTTTAACTAAAGGTGGCGCTGTGCTCAGCATGGTCCCTGCCTTGGGTTCCAGGCTGACAATGTCACCACAATCTCGCACATTTCCAACTGTCATGGCAGTAAAGAGAGCTCCAGGGGGTCTCCCACAGGCCACCAAATGCTCCAGCCCAAAAGTGACACAGCATTCTGCTCCCATTTCACTGACCATAACTTACAGGTGAGGACCAACCTCACGTAGGGACAGAAGGTGCAAATCTACGGCATGAACTCAAAGTGAGAAGAAAGAACAATGTCATGGCGATGCCAATGAAGATTCACCCACTGCCTGTCTCTCAGTATTTGCCCATCTTCCACAGGGCCTGGATTTGGCTCTGCTCACACTTAGGAGAGCATCTTTCCCTCCAATGCATTTCAGTTCATTGCCCCATTTGCTGTTCACATTACTTTCTGAAACTGTTATTTTTCAGAAGGTCAGCTTCTCTTCAATCACACACATATATCATATTACCAAAGTAAGCCAAGAACATATCTTTTAAAAACGTTTGGAATGAGAATGGGTAATGAGGGGTCCCATGTTTTTGACGGGAGGGTTTTGTCATCTTTATCAAAGGGAGAGCCTTGTCTGCTACTTCAATTATGTTCTTTCCTTACACATTATCTTATCAGAGGCATTGTATGAGATCTTAAAATCATGAATTTCTGACTGATGTGAATGATTCATCTTATTGTAATTTTCTGTGAATATTATGATAGCCAAGTGGAAAGGGAAATTCATTTGTATGCTGTGAGATCTTAGAAAATCAAACTTTACTTTAAAAATAAATTTTTATTGCCATGAGGCATTTCTTTTGTGTCATTCCTCACCTTGATGAGAAAGTGATGGACCCTTTATAATGAGTAGTATCTGAATCATACTTGAAGATGTCAAAATAAAATGAAGATTTCAAAATGAATAGCTTCCCATCATTTTGCAAAAAAAAAAAAAAAAGAAGACAAATCACATCTCAATTTAGTAAGCAAATATTTCATTTCCTGTAAATTATATATAAATATATAATCGTTTGAAGTTTGTTACAGTGATTCAAGGATTTTGTTGAGACTCAAATGGTTGTCTATGACATCCATGCCTTGTACTGCACATAATGATTGAAAACTCAAGAACTTATAAGAAACCATCTCAGCTCTCCAGGATCTTAAATCCTGGTTAAGAAGAAGAGACAAACAGTGTCATAGCTCAGTTTTACCAGAAGCAGAACTTGAGATAAGACTTCATGTGCAATGACTTATTTATTAAGAAAGTGTTCCCTGGAGAAACTAATGAAAAAAAAAAAGGAAGCAGGGTGGGGAAGGGGGAAGGCCAAACAGGGATGTGATTTCAGGCAAAATCCTACAGCAAGTGTTCCAGTCTGGTCCTTCAGGATAATTCAGAAGTGTAAAGTATACCTAGGAGTTGTCTTGATCTGAAACAATGGAGCTGAGTTTCTGTACTCTTGAACTTCTCAGTCATTGGCTAAGGTCTGCATCAAGGGAACAGAAACTCCTAGGTACTTCCAGCTCTCTGCACATGTAATAAAAGTGACTCCAGTAGCCCAAGGGCCATCTTTCAAAGAAGCATTGCAGGTAGCAGTCATCAAAGGCAAAACATCCAGATGCTGGAGTGGGGGCGAAGGGAAAGACACCGAGAGGGGATTCTGGGGAATATGGGAGAAGCACTGACAATATTCATTACACTTCACCCCTTGCTTTGCTCAAATCCACTCACATTACGTTTGCTTTATACTGTCATGACATCTTCAAGGTGGTTGTTAGTCACAATGTCTGGGGGAAATTGACAAGGAGAAAGTTAGTAGGATGACCTATAGCTCCCATTGCAGCCATTGGTCTAAGACTATAACTTACATTCATCATCTCCATGCATTGGGGCATATCTTTTTGCTCCCGTGAAAATTGCTGCCGTGCCTGTCCAATCTTATGATTTGGTGAGTCTAAAAACAGCCAGCTCTTGATGAACAACTCTGCTTGCATGGTCATGTGATGCCTATGGCCAGACACTCAGTCTCCACCGAGGCCCAGGACCAAGCCAAGAGATGCTTTCCACATGTCCCTCTGCTGCAGGGGGCCTGGCTTTGATCCAGAACTCCAGGGATGTGCAATGCAACCCTCATATTGGGCCCAGCCAGCGACTCCACATGATATTTACATGTATGGCAGGTACATCCAGCAGCATTGAATCGGATGACTTATATGGCCCAAGAGGCAGTGTTGTGTGCACTGCAGTTCAGACCTGCTACAGAGCCTCTCGTGCTCTAGGCCCACTCGAAACTGTCATTTTGCAAGTTGTTTGATACATGAGCCAGTAGAGTATTTCCAAATATGACAACTACTGTCTTCAAAACCTTAATATGCCTTCAAGTCCATCTTCTTTCTTAATGGAAGAAGGTCCAAGATGTCATAACATGTCTTTTACCTAAGAGTGAAGAGCCTGGTGCACCCCAGATCTCTAGATCCCTGAAAAATCACCAGTATAGCAGGCCCCCCAAATTTTGTAGAGTTTATCTCCTACCCTATGAGGCACAACCAGTGGGGTCACGACTTTCTGCTAATCATGTCCGATAAACATGTCATCAATATAATGGACCAACAGGATACTTTGGAATGCCCAGAGGGTCCAGCCCCTTCAGGCTGTGTTGTGATGGAGATAACACAACTATGGAGCAGGACCGTGGGTGTAAACCGCCAGACCTTTCTGGTGAATACAAGCAGATTCCGGCCCTCCTTTATGATGGGTATAGGAAAGAATGCATTCACTAACTCCATAGTTATACCACAAACCAGAGTCCAGCAAGGATACCACATCTACCACTCCAGTCTGAGACTGGAGTGGCCATTTGGTTAAGTTTGTGGTGGTCCACGTTGATCCCATAGGATCCATCAGTTTTTTTACTGGCCAGATTGGTGAACTCGGTACTGTAGATATGACAGAAAAAACCACATTGCATCGGTTAAGTCTTTGAGAGGGGCAATACTCTGCCATTCCACCCAAGCTGAGGTCAGTTTTCTCCTACACTATCTTGACTGGGACCTGGGGACTAAAGGGGTTTCTTCTTAGCCTTTCCGATCATGGTACTCTTTACTCTTCAGATCAAGAAACTAGTGAGGGTACTGCAGCCTGCTAACAATGTCCATCTTACTTATGCATTTGGGAACCAGAAAAATGACAATTTGTGGATCCATTCATATGACAGTCCTGAGTCAGGACTTCATATGTCACCTGACCCCCTCCAACAACTGGCTGTGATGGTACTTTGGGTTCCCTGGAGCCGGCATCCCAAAAGACCTCATGTTCACTAGGCCTTGAAAGACATGGCATTGTCTTTTTTCTAAGTGGTGTGTTACTCAGGTCAGTGTCTGAAAGTCCCATTGGAGAAGAACCTCAGAAACTGCTACTGCATATCTGGCAGAGATCAGGGTTCTTTTTCAAGGTTACCCCACTTCTCCTTCCATCCAAAGCTCTGGGAATGAGAACTGGCTCAGACTTGGAAACTGGATGAGGGATCCTGTCTTACAGTGGGATCACTAGCATTAGCTTACTGCTCATCCACTCTTGATTTTTTTAATACGTAAAGTGATACTCTTGTTAGCTGCACACACGTCTTGTCTGTAGGAAGCCTACGGTCTATTATCTATCCTCATAGGTAACTGAGGGTGGTCTATTATCCATCCTTATAGACTACTGAAGGTGATCTATTATTCATTCTCGTAGATAACTGAGGGTGGTCTATTATCCATTTTCATAGATAACTGAAGGTAGGTTCTATGGTGACTTCTGTTCCTGCTGTCTGTTATGGTAATCATGGCCACCTTGACTCTGATGGGCACATGCTGCCTCCTGGCCACTGCTATTCTGCAATCCTGTGAACTCCATAATACCAGGAGACCTGATTATTTGATAGCAACCCCTCTTATCAGCCCTGCTAGAGCTTCTCAGTGGTTCCAAACCTCCCTAATGGTGCATTCCTTACCTCCTCAGTGGAAGGAAAGTCCTCTGTGCCTTCTCAAGAAGCAGCAATGGCTGGAGGGTTCTCAGGTCTTACAGTGATTCATTGCAGCATGCTCCTTTTTAAGACTCTTTTGATTCCTTCCTCAAGATCCTGCCAAGGTATTTCTGGCAGCCCACTTATTATAGGCTGTCATTTTTTCCTAAACTTTCTAGAGTCAACCCAGAAGCACAATAGGACTGGCCTAGGAGTCCTTTCCAGGGTGTTGCTGAGTTAAGGATTCCTATCAACGAAGGTTGCCTTATACAGTATACAGTTTGATATCCGTCCCCTCCACGCATACACCCACTCATGCACGCAGATCCCTCGAGGTCTATTTCAGTCATATGCTACCACTTGCTCGCAGTATATTTTAGCCAGTCCTGCAAGTCGTCATGTGAATAATCTCTTCTTCCCTTTAGCCGGATGCTACTTCCCTAGTCATGTCATTAAACAATTTGACACTAGATATGACTCTAATGGTCATGAGGGAAGGTTAAGGCAGATCTTGGGTTGGGCAAGCATATTTCTGCAAGCCATATGCCTCAACTGAGACCTCGATAGTCTTCAGACAAAGAGGGTTGCAAGAAAAAAAGAAATGAGTGTTCTGCAGGCACAGAAAGCTCAGGGAATACAGGGACCCGGGGTTCTAGAGCTCATGTGTCTTCACCCCAAGTTTTAGAGTTCCCTTTCTTCTCTAACATTGGTGTAGACCGAAGGCTGAAAATTCAGACAACTTTGAGGTTCTGGTTCTCTTTAGGGTCCTGGTCTTAGAGATTCGCACAGTCTTCTCCTTGGCAGCCAAAGATGAGGGTCTTTTATATGCTCTGTGGGAGACCCTCCAGCTTTCTCTCACTGCCTTAACTTTGTATTTGGCTGACCTCTCTGCAATCCATTAGTGTTACTCAGCTGCAAATAATTCACCATCCTTAAAGTGACCATTTCCCTCATCTCTCTCAAATAACAGAGATATCACAAAAGTAAATGCAGCCTCGTAATCTATAGCTCATCTAAATTCATCACTCATGAAACTCCTAAGAATTGCAACGGTACACTACCACATGCCAGAGATGATCAATACTCCACTTACCACCAGTGAAAAGGACCTGCTACCATCTGGCTTGTAAGTGATCTAACTCTAGAATCCCATCCTCAAAGTCAGTTTCCAAGCGCTAGTCCCAGTACCAACTATCTTTGTTTGAGTTCTCCCTAAACTGAACCTGAGATGAAAATTTGCATGTAAGACATTTATTAAGAAAGTCCTCCCAGGAGAAAGTGGCAAGGAAATGAGAGTGGGCAGAACAAGAAAGAGAAGGAGCCAGGAAAGGATGTAAGTTTAGCTCAAGACAGGAAGGCAGCCCAAGCCCAACCCTGCAGGGGAATTCTGGAGTGCAAATTATGTCTTAGAATTGTTCAACCTGAGGCGAGGAAGCTGAGTGTTCAAACTCGCACATGCCTCAGCCATTGGCTGCAAGCTACCCCAGGTGAATATAAAATCCTGGGGTCCCAGGTTTCTGCATGTGTGGAGAAAGCTCCAGAAGCCCGAGGACAATCTTTCAAATAGGAGTTCAGTATCAGTCATTGGGCCCTTTCAAAGCAGAGTGAAAGTTCTTCTATTCACAGGGAAGCCAGGGAATGGGAGCCCAGCAGAGGGATCCAGGGGATCCAGGAGGACCATTAACAGTGTCCTCTATGAATAGGAGATGGTTCAGTAAAAATACAAGCCACCTCATGACAATTGTTACTATGGGCGTTCAGAGTAGATCAAGCACAATAGAACTGAAATTTGAGGAAGAGATGGGATTTGAGAAAATGAATACAATTCGGATGGATGAAGAAGAGAAGCACTATTGTTTGCAGAAAGTACACCACAAATAAACTCTTGGAGACAAAAATAAGATTTTTTTTTGGATGGCAGGTAAACATGTGAAAAGATGTTCAACATCACTAGTCATTAGGGAATGCACACTGAAACCACAGTAAGGTAATACTACACACCTATTAGAACAACTAAAATAACAAATAGTAATAGCACAAAAGGCTGGTGAGGAGGAAGAGAAATGGGGTCCCCTCTAGACATTGCTAGTGGGAATGCAAAATGGTACAGCCACTGTGGAAAACAGTTGGGTGGTTTATTATTCAACTAAACGCCGCTTTTCCTACTATCCTACAGTTGAATTTCTGGGCATTTTTCCAGTTTATGTTCCCACAAAACTTGTACATAGAAGCATCAGTCATAAGAGTTCAAAGCAGGAAACAGAGCAGATGTCCTTCAACCAGTGAATGATTGAGCACACTGTGGTATATCCATGCCATGGAATACTACTCACTACTAAAAAAGAGGGGGCTCATGACACAGGCAATGGTTTAGGTGGATCTCAAGGCCATTATGCTGAGTAAACAATGCCAATCTCAAAGTCACATATGATGATCCCACTTACTTCACATTCTCAAAATGACCAATGTTGGGATGGGGGCTCAATTCACAGTTGTCAGAGATGTTAAAAGAAAAACTTTAGCTGAATTAAATGTAAAAGAGTTTGAGCAATGAACGATTCACAAATCGGACAGCCTCTGAGCGAGATTAGGCTCTGAGACTCCAACACAGCCATGTAGTGGAAGAAGATTTATGGACAGAAAAAGGGAAGTGACGTACAGAAAATGGAAGTGAGGTACAGAAACAGCCAAATTGTTTACAACTCAACGTTCACCTTATTTGAACACAGTTTGAATACTTGGCCACTTTTGGTTGGCTAAAACCCAGTGATTTGTGCAAGAGTCTGTTTACAACTCCTTTTAGGTTATAGTTCGCATTGTACAGCAAAACCTTTAGACTGAACTTAAAATATGTAAGGAGGCAGCTTTAGGCTGAACTTGATTTAAGACAGGCCAGTGATGGTTGGGGATGGTGGTAGATTTGATTATTTGATTTCATTATTATAATCAAATATATTATTATATTATACAAGGGTTGTACATCATACTCGTGATGACGGTAAAGTTCTGTATCTTTATCCTTGTGATGGTTACATGAATTTGTACACGTGACAAAATGGCATAAAACTCTGCATAAACATTGTACCAATGCCGATTTCCTGGTTTTGATAATGTGCCATAGATATTTAAGTGTAATCATTGGAGAAAAATGAGTGAAAAATACATAGACTTTCCCTGTATTATGTTTGCAACTTCCTGTGAATCTAAAATTATTTTAGATTTTTACTAATTAAAAAATAGGATGTCCTTGAAGAACACAGGTCATCACTCTGACTGAACTAAAAGGGTCTTGAGAAGAAATAATGACTTACTCATTTTTATGGGTAAGATGGGATCAGATAACAGAAAGCATTAAATGTCGGATTAAGGAGGTGACTTTTATCTTGAAGGGAGTAAGGGGCTGCTGATGATTTGTATATAGAGCAGGAAGTTAATGAGACTATATCAAAATCCTATAATTTTTGTTTTGTTTTGTTTTGATACAGAGTCTAGCTCTGCCACCCAGGCTGGAGTGCAGTGCTAAGATCTCGGTCCATTGCAACCTCCGCCTCCCAGGTTCAAGCAATTCTCCTGCCTCAGCCTCCCAAGTTGCTGGGATTACAGGTGTGCACCACCATGCCCAGTTAATGTTTGTATTTTTAGTAGAAATGGGGTTTCACCGTGTTCCCTAGGCTGGTCTCGAACTCCTGAGCTCAGGCAATCTGCCTGCCTCAGCCTTTCAAAGGGCTAGGATTACAAGCGTGAGCCACCACCCCCAGCCCAGAATCTTAGGAATATTAAATAGGAAATGGCATGAAAGAGGAGGTGGGCAAAGGCGAAACCAAGGAATCTAGTTAAGAGATACAGGCCTCTAAAGGAGAAGATCTGGAGGAAGCTAACACCAGGGCAATGGAAAGGAAGTCACACACCAGAGAAATACTTCAGGGAAGAGGGGATAAGATGTGAGCATTGACTGACTGAATATTGTGTAAAGACAAACACTTGTGTCACATTCCGGTCTGGTCTAGGTGAGAAGAATCCCTTCATTATATTAACCATGTGACTGAAGCTACAAACTCATCCCCACAGCCTCAGTAGTTTAATCAATCGTTCTTCTGTTTGTTCCTTTGTAAGCCACGAGATTTGGGGACAACTGCTGAAGTAATTTCTATGTGTAGAAACAATTTCTGGATGATGGAATAGTTATGAAATAG
The DNA here is from genome assembly GCF_047675955.1 of Chlorocebus sabaeus. Classification (NCBI taxonomy): domain Eukaryota; kingdom Metazoa; phylum Chordata; class Mammalia; order Primates; family Cercopithecidae; genus Chlorocebus; species Chlorocebus sabaeus. The sequence continues at coordinate 4,871,028 of NC_132921.1, forward strand.
CTGCTTCCATTCAGTGTAAGCTGCTATGAGGCCAGGGCAGTTATGTTCATCCCTCCCTATTCCACGTTCAGTGACATCACTTTGGTAGCTGGACGTGAGCTATGGTGTAATTGACAAACAACATAAATGAGAGAGCTTCATTTTATTTTTGAGAGGTGGCTGTTAAACATTTAACAGCATACCACTGGGATGAACTCAGAACAGGATGGACCTGGGCCGCTGAAGCAGCTCTTGCAGATTGTACATGGTGGAACTTCAGATCGAATTGGACACATGAATACATTCCAAAATGTCATTTGCATACAGGACTACATTGCACCAATATTATGCTTTTGTTTTGATCTAATCGGCTTAAGTTAAAAATAAATGGAATCTGAATTTATCCTTAGAGGGGAGCTAAACTAGGAAGTGCTCTGTGAATTCACACTTACAATATTTTGCTTAAATGAACACTGGCCCAGTAATCTTCCATACTTGGTCTAATTTAAACTTTTTCTGCAACTTTTTATATAAAATGCAAGCTTGAGGACAGGATGTCCATCTTCACTACTCACCACTGTATCCACAGTGCACCAACAGTGCCTGGCACTGAGCAGGTACCAACAAATCTTTTGAGTATTTGATATTTAAATTCAAAACTGTACAAAGTGGAAAATAAAACTTGGCCATGTAACTGTACTCAGATAATCCATGTCAGCATAAAGAAAACAAACAAATAAATGCCTAATTCCTTACCACCATCCACATCCATCCATCTATCTAAAGGATGTCTCTTATAAAACCACAAGTCACCATTGCTAACATTAGGCAAAAACCATTTCAGACAGCTCTCAGGGACACGTGTACAAACCAGACTGAGAGATGGTGATGGTGATAGTGGTAGTGGTGATTATGATGTAGATAGATAGGTAGATAGATAGATACATGGATGGATAGATAGATAGGTATAGATAGATAGATGATATACATGTATTGTTTATAAATATTAAGTTATATATATTGGTTGATACTTACAGTCTATTTCCTTTCACTAGTTATACATTTCAAGTTTGAATAACACCAAGTAGATTCAAACTCTCAGTTTACACTTTCTGTTGTCCTCTAATCTTTGCCTCCTAAGAAAGACTCCATTGGTGCCAAAATAGCTGACAAGGCACAATCGGGAAGAAAGCTGGTGGATACTATGGCTACAACTGACTTCATGAATGCATATAAAATGATCCCCAAATCTTCAAAACGAGAATATTCCAAAAGAAAAACAAAATACCAGATTTTGCTCACCGTTTGTTCATTCAAAAAATAGTTACTGAAACTTACTAGATTCTAGGCCCTCTGCCAGGGCTGAAAAGCAATAAACAAGGCCGATGGGTCCTATCACAGAGCCAGCACCATGCTTTCCTGCCACTCGCGCACCTCCACTCACCCCTGCTCAGCCCCCTGGCCTGTTGAATCACACCCCTGGCCTGAGCTTTCTAGGCATAGCTTCATCTATGAAGCTCCCTGGGCATTCCTGTCCATTCAGATATCCCTGTCTTTTGATGACCACGGCACTTCCTGCCCACTCCACTTAGCAGACAGAGGCAAGAGGTCTGTGGGTCCTAGGTGCATGGCTGTGGCGATTCAGTACAGAGGAGCTTCACAATTCGGGGATCCAGGAGAGGACACGGGTGTGCACCAAGCCCCCTCTTCTCACTCACACTGAGAAATGAGTCTTCTGTGGAAGTGTGAGCTACTCTCTGGGATTAACCATAATATAAATAAAGAATAATACAGTGTAACACACAACATCAAATAACATAATTATGTATTATGTATATGATTGATAGATAGAAAGATAGATAGATAGATAGATAGATAGATAGATAGATAGATAGATAGATAGACAGACAGATAGATAGATGAGTTAGATGGATCTTATTTTCTGGTTAGCATTAACAGATCTATCTCATCGTTTGCAGGATAGATGAGCATATGGGCCAGCTAAGGAAACCAGCACCGTGTTTATTTTGATTTCTATTAAAAAAAAAAAAAAAAAAAGGTTCCAAACAATTCAATCACAAATACATCCTGGTAACCAAAACGTTTGTATATCAGGGGTTGCTTGCACTATCCTGTGGTGTGAGTTACGGGGCTAGAGTTCAAGCTCCGGAGGTGCTGAGGCCACTCACACCTCGTTCCCTCTATCTCTACCTTTAGAATTCAGTCTTCAAATTCACCCGAGATGGATACTGGCAGTGTTGAATGGCCACCCACCTGGGGCACGGGGGCTGTGAAGCACGTTCCTTGTCTTGGTGCTCAACAGCCCGCATCATGATCCCCACCTTCCCCATGCAGACGCAGAAACTCACAGCTCGGGGTCTGTGCAGCCAGGTGCAGACACGTGGCCTGAGTCCCACAAATCGGAGGAGCAAGTGAGCCTGATGGGAGGCAGCCGCAAGCACAGGTGTGGAGGTCCTGTTTTTAAGAGGTTGTGGGTATTCCTGGAGTGTTTACCTTCACTCCCAAGATCCCTGAAGCCAAGGGACAGTGACGTGGTTGTCATTAGAGGTCCCCATGGTGAGCTTGGATGCTGCCCCTGGCTCCGTACTTCACAGGCTGGCTCTATGGTCCTCCCCGTGTGTCTGAGGGCCAGTGTGTCTAATCACCTTTAAAAAGAACCCTAACACTCCAAGGCCTAGAATGTGTTGCCAACATGGTGATACCAGAATTATAGACTGTACCCAATGGAGAGCTCCTTCCATCCCAATCTTCTTATTCTTCTTCACTAGAGATGATGGGGGCTCCACTGAGCCCATGGCAGCTCCATAAGTAAAACTCTGCTCTTTAATCTCAACCCAGTGCAGAGCTACTGATCAATGACGTTGGCCTTTCTGATCATCTGAGGGCTGCCGGCCCTGCACACCTCCTTACTGGGTCTTCTCACTTATTTGCCCTCATGACCTCATTCTGGTCTGTGCTGGCCACTTTGGCTGCATTCTGATGAGGTCATTGATGCCTTGGTCAGCCTAACTCACCTCTGCAGAGTGTGACAGTGGCCAGCACTGTCCCTCCTGCCCTCTTTTACAGCAACCAAACTCCAGACCCACCATTCCTGTGACTGCAGCAGCTCATCTCTGTCTCAGCATGCCGGGATTGGGGTCCTCAATGTAGCAGGTGGAGCTCACTCCCCAAGGACAAGAAGTCCTGTAAGGACCTAGCCCCTGTCACGGAGAGCTACAAGCCCCACTCCAGGCATCCTATTGACCTTACAAGGCAGGTGCAATGGGGCCACTTTAAGGTGAATAAACAAGAGAAACAATCATGTTTATATTTCTCCGAAAGTTGTTTTGTTTTGTGTTTTGACCAGTTTTAGTGGTGAGCACTGCGGAAAACTAGCCTAAGTGAACAGAATGCTGAGGTCCCAGTGTGGAGAGAAGAATAACCTCAGAGGAAGAGAGGAGCTGAGAACACGGCCCTGTTCAGCAGATGGATGGCTTTGACGTTGCTTGAAGTACGAAAGCACAGATCTGCGAGAAGGAGAGAGCATCACAAGGGAGAGAAAGAAGCAGTTGGGATGGGAAGGCTGCTCTTCATCCAAGGGGAAGAAGTCCTCTGGGGCCTGTTCCAGCCGGCACCACGTGGAGGCAGAAGAGAACGTGAGGCTGGTAGTCAGTGCAGCAGAGAACCAGGTGGAGAGAACGGAGGCAGGGGACCTGGGCAGGCTCCCACTGGGGAAACACAGCACTTGTGTAAATAGAAGGAAAGCAAAGAAACACTGAACCAAACAGGACTCCTCCATGAAGGGGAATGAGTAATTCATTGTCCATACATCTACTCTAACTGTCCTGTAAAATTATCTAGTGTATGCTTTTGGTTTTCAATAAATGCTTCTGAACTCAATGATTGTAGTTGTTTGGGGGAATAGAGGATCTTGGCTCTGGTGGGCCACAGAATCCATCGAGAACTGTAGAAGAGGACCCTGCCAGGGGCAATTGCAGAGCCAGCTCTACCAAAGCAGGTGGCACCAGGCCCCCATGGGTTCACTGTTGATGGTCGTCATTGCTAGGATTGATATGCTAAGCTCCCAGTGCCGAGGGCTGAACTGTGTTCCCCAAAAAAACTATGTTAAAGTCCCACCCCCAGCACCTCGGAACAGCGCCTTACTTGGAAGCTGCATCTCTGCAGAGGGAATTGGGTAAGAGGACGTCTCACTGGAGGAGAACGGCCCCCACTCCAACATAACTAGTGCCCTCATCAGAAGGCCACTTTTGAAGACAAAGACACACGGAGAGGATGCCAAGTGACAACGAAGGCAGAGACAGGAATGACCCAGCCACTAAGCCCCCGAAACGCCAGGGATTGACAGCAAACACCAGGAGCTGGAAGAGGCAAAGATGCCCCCTCTGCTACAGCTTCAGAGGAAGCCTGGCTCCGTAACACCACGATTTCAGACCTCTGGCCCCCAGGTCTGTGAGGGAACACCTCTCTGACAGTTGAAGCCCCCGAGTTTGTGGTAATGTGGTACAGCACCCAAAGACACTAACACACACGATAGGACATTTAAGAATGTCTGATAATGCAGTCCATGAATTCAGATACATGACAGTGAAAACACAGAATTAGACAAGATGATTCCTCCAAGCGTAATTTTTGTGTTGAGTACACAGTTCCTCTGCTTATAATCAATGGAATGATATATTGCCTCTGCCTGAATCCACCCCTGCCCCCACTGAAAGGCAATAGTATTGGTCTTGTCACGTGGGGTAGAGATAAAAGGGGCTGTGAATAGGAAGTAGACGGTAAATGAACAAACAAAATGTAAGGAGACAACATGATTTTGAGGTAACTCCACCCAAATTACTGCCACCGATCATTGTAGAAATTTTAAAGGGAACCAAACGTTAGTAGGGAACCACAGAGTCTCTGGCATGGGCACCAGGTCCATGAAGTCCTGGAGACCGGTGACCACTTGGTTTCTGCCCCTCTTCATTCCAAAAAAATCTCCACGAAAAGAGGAAAGTAGAGATTGTTGCTTACAACAAAACTTGCACGATAAATCCTCCCCTGGCACACACAGCCAATTAAGAAAAATCCAAGGTATTTGGACATCGTGTTCTCCGAAGAGAACACGGAAGAAACGAAGTAGAGTGATGCGTCCCTGAACCAGGAGCAGGAGATGTGGGTCTTGTCATGAGGCGTTGCCCAGTGGCATCCAGGAGTTAGCAGGAGCAGTAAGACAGCGTGAACAACCCAGTTCTCTAAATCTGGCATCCAGAAATCCAGGCAGCCAGCTGTTTAAATGCTGACCAAAACATATTGTGATGAATATAAAGACAGCACCAGAATAAGGCACATGGATTTAAAAAGTAGAAAATTACAGTATACCTACATTTTAAAGGAAGAGCTCCATGTATTTCTGCATTTTTTAAAAACAGAATCTGAAAATTAAGACTTCCATTCAGAAAGGAATGCTCTATTCTTTTCACTCACTTCCCCATCTCCAGTTAGCCACATGTCATCCTGTTCACACAGAACATCTTAGGGCAGGAGGGACAGGAGTGGATGAATTCAGGGGCAATGGGGCAATTCTTCCTGGTGGAGCCCCCAGGAGAGAATGGGCAGGAGCTGGAGACCTCTGTGGCTCAGCTGAAGCCCTCTTTTTCATGGAGAGGAGATTCCAGAAGGCTCCTTCCTTTAGGTCTTAGCCCTTCAACCTCTGTGACTGGGTGGCCTTATCAGAGGTCTCAATGCTTTGTGAGTTTTCTTCACTGGATGCCAGAGATTGCAGCCCATAAATTATAGCAAGCTTTGTGCTTTGTCTGCCAGTGATTTCATCTGAAGTCCGCACTTGCCTCTGAACTATTTCTTGGTCAGTCTGGCAGGCCTCTACTCCAAGGCACCCACCACCTCTCTCTAGACTCACCCTGCCAAAGCTGAATGGCACATGAGCAGACGTGCACAGGATGAGGTGTTGTAATTGAACAGTTTGGACAATTGAAGACTTCAGGCTCAATGCAGAGGCCTGTAATCCCAGCACTTTGGGAGGCCGAGGTGGGTGGATCACCTGAAGTCAGGAATTCAACACCAGCCTGGCCAACATGGTGAAACCCTATCTCTACTAAAAATACAAAAATTAGCTGGGCGTAGTAGTGGGCACCTGTAATCCCAGTTACTCGGGAAGCTGAGGTGGGAGGATGGCTTGAACTAGGAGGCAGACGTTGCAGTGAACCCAGATCATGCCATTGCACTCCAGCCTGGGCAACAAGAGTGAGACTCCTTTTAAAAAATAATTAAATAAATAAAATGGAGACTTAAGAAGCAATGAACACTTCAGCAGAAATCTTCCCCTTCCTTTCCTTTCACCTACAAGTGCAGTGGGCGGGCTGATATCTGCATCACTAGTTACCCACAGAACCTTGCCAGTAAAAATTCACGCCTGATCCAGACAGAGTGCAGTCATGAGTAAGAAAAAAAGAAAAAAAGAAAAAGGAAAAGAAAGAAAAAAAAAGAAAGAAAAGGCCTTACTGGAAATAAGAAAGATCTTTTTTGTTTGCCTGTTTTATTTTTAACCTGATGTGTCGCATAGTACTGAATGTCACCAGATTGTCATTAATGTCACTTTTCCTCATGTTCCATATGTGATGTGACATAGCATCTGACTAATGAAACCCGATGCACAATATGTCAACATAAAGAAGCACGCTGGGTCACAAATATGCTCCGAGAACATTAAATTGCAAGGAAATGTATATTGAACGTGTTTTCCATAGGAATAAAATTGAGTTGCATAGTTAACATATTACATTTAGGTATTCTACCTTAGAGACCAAAAGAACCAAAATACATTGTTGAATGACCTATAAAATGCACATTATCAACACATATTGATAGCAGAGACAGTCGGATGAATACAAACCAGCACCAAGAAGAATTGCAAAGGGAAATCATGCTTCCTCTGAAAAGGCAAACAACTGTAGAAATGAGCCAAGCCACAGGAATACAAATAGAAGTGCACCCCCCGCCCCGGGTTATTTTGGCTGAAACATTGTTATATTGTTTTCAAATACTCTGATCCTCATCCCGCTAAGCCCATTTGGCCCCAGGCCTGGTCTCACCGACCTGACCCTAGCCCAGTTAGCCACACCATGGGCTGCCTTCGCTCTGCCCGGGGCCTGCGACCTGCTGAAGAGAACCAAGCAGTTGGTTCCACCATAAACCATGCACCCAGCCTCCGCGGGATCTGCTGCAAGTCATGGTGAGAACATGCTCCAACCTCTCCCTGTCAGCCCTTCTAGTCACTTCTCAGCATCTTGTACAGTTTCTTCAGCCTGGAATCCCAGCCCTGCGCTTTTTCAAATAGTTCTGCCACCTGCTTTCCAGAGCAGAAAAGCTGTGCTGCTATTGACTTGCCTTCTTTTCTCCACCTCGCAATGCTTCCACCTTTCTGCCTCCCACTCTTCCAGGCTGGCCTTCTCCTGGGCCTGCACTTGTTTCATTTTGCCTGCTCTTGCTGCGTCTAGGGCCCCCCTCATCGCTGCAGGCTTTGCGTCTCGCAGGACCAAGAGTCAAAGTGTACCCTTTCTCGCCTTCTTGTCCTTCTTCCCCTGTGTTGACACTACTCCACCGATGCAGCTGTTTCCAAGTGATTCCTGAGCTCCCAGTGCTCCGATCTGATGCCCCAGCCTGCGCCACTCACTGTACGTAGTTTGGCACCTCCTACCCCATGACCATTCTTCTCCCCTGGGCTTCAGTGGCATACACTCATCTCCCCTTGCTCCTAACTGATCATTTCTTGTCTTCTTTTGTGCACCCTCTCCCCTCCTGCCTGATGAATTTGGGTATTCTCCACAGCCCTTGAGCCACTTCCTCTCTCCTAATGGCCTCCGTTTACCTCTGTGGCATCAGGCATCCCCTTCACCTGGAGTGAATGACAATATCACAAGTCTAGAGCTCTTGCCAACACCTGCCCCCACTTTCCTGATGATACTGAACTTATCCTTCCTAATCTAGCCCTCCTTCTACCCAGACCTCTGAATCTGCACATCCTGCTAGCCACTAATGCACAGCTTGTCCACTCCCCCCAGAACCTTCCCTGAAACCCCAACAGAACATAGTCTTTATTTGGCTGAATTTTCACCCCACTTCATCCAAATTGCTCCCAGGGCATGGACAGTTCTTCACTGTTCATTAATTCGTTCAACTACCTTTGACTCTTGGCAAGGCCTGTGCCACGTGGTAGGAAACCCAGACTCAAGACCACAGCACTGGACTCCAGGAGCATCCAGTCTAGCTGAAGAGAGCATCTGTGCAAACAAATGAGGGCACCAGACACTGCTGGGGCAGAGATAGGCTGAATAGGAAATACCACAGAGCTACTCGTGGGAGCGGCCTGACCAAATGGAGGGGTCCAGGAGCATCCCAGAAAAGGCAACTTGTAAGAGGAGAACTAAAAAATTGATTGGAATTATCTGCGAGGTAACTGCTTGTATCAAGGCCTAGAGGAAGAGGGCCGGGGGAGGAGAGAGAGACAGAGACAGAGAGAAAGAGAGAGAAGTAGAGACTGGTATGGAATGGCAGGTTCACTTGTCAGGAGCCTGGACAGCGAAGGCTTCAATGGCAAGCTCAGAGGTCAGATACCCAAGCTAAGGTGGGCCTGGATCAGTAGTTGGAATTGGTTGAGACAGAAGGCAGGAAGACCATGAGAGTCACCCAGATGTGTGATTGTATTTCTTCCTGAACTGAGAACATAGCAATGAAAATACAGAGAGATATGCAAGAGATTAGCAAGGTCAAAACAACCAGACTCGGTGTTTACTTAATTACGAGGGAAGACGCGTCAAGTCCAGTCCAATGGGGACACCCACAGTCCAGCCTGGAACAATTACAAGGCTGATGGTGGCACTGACCAGGGTTCCATACTGAGAGGAAAGTTGTGAGAGGAGAAGGTGACAAATCCTTGTCAGTGTCTTAGAGACTGATGCATGCGCATGAGGGCAGAGCTCCTGTTTTCTGCCATGTGGAGCCCACGGTGGCTGAGACACAGTCTCCACTACACAGAGCACACTGTGACGGCCACAGTCCCAGCGAAGGCAGGGATTGCCCAGGAGCTGCTGTCTTAGTTCTCCTACCTGGGAGGGCTCTCTTAACTTTTTCCTTCTAAAAATAGCAAAAGGATTTATTAAGAATAACTGAACCCCCTTTGTGAAATTAGAATCGTACGTATTCTTCACACATCAGATTTCACTGTAATCATATCTCACAGCCATGAAACCATCCAGTGGAATTCCAGTATGACGCTCCCACTGAAATAACCATGAGAATCCTAAACCAAGGCAGCTGAGACCACGACATCTTTTCTCATCCCAGCCAGAACCCTGCAGTTCTCCCACTTTAGCCTGCACCTTCAGTGCCCCGCCAGTCCCAGTTCCGGCCTTGGGTCACTGATTCATCCGGCCACCTGGAGATTACGGAGCCTTTGCGTGTGCAGACTTGGCTGCACTCCCTGTGAGCACGTCTCAGCAGACCCTCCTTCTGAGCCTCCATTCGCTTGGCCCAGCATCTTTCCCTCACCGTGTTTGATTCTGCCTTCTGTTCCCTGACTTTAGTTCTCCCAGAATTGGTGTATTGTGGTAATGGGAGTCACATTTTAAACTCCTTTTTGTGGTAAGAATTAATTCTTGCTTAATGTCTGATTGGGAAAAACCGTAACGATTCTTATGGGATGCCCTTGGACAATTCCCTGACAGTAAGAATTAAAGATACTACTGTTTAATATTAACTAGCTGCCTGTAAAATATAGGATACTTTTGCAGGTACTAGAATACAGTGATTATTTGTTGAATGAATGAATGAGCAAATGAATCAATAAATCTAAGTGATTCTGTGTGGCTCAAAACGAAGTAAAACTGCTTCTACATTCGTCCAGAATTTGACTAGGAAATTGCAGAAACCTTGATGTTAGTTGTGGGATTCACCCTTCAAGTCAGGCAAAACTAGGAAGTAAAATTAATTATTATTAATTATTATGAAATAATCGTCTTGTGGCAGGTACTTACATTTGTTACTCTGTCGATCTTAATAGCAGCCCTAGGTGTTATTAACCCCATTTGCCAGTGCTCTACAGGGCACTGGCACTCACAGAGCTGGTGAGTGGAGTGGGATCTGAATCTGGTTTTATATGATTCCACACTCATGAGCTCTCCATTCTGACATGTTGAATAAGGGTCTCTTAAATACAGTCTCCTGGGAACCTATTTTTCCCATGCAACATTATTCATCTGTATTTCTCCAAAATGAAAAACAAACCCAATATTTGTTCATGAGCACCACCAAGCACATGTATGAGGTTGCTTTGGGTTTGGGTGTAGCCCTTCATTTCCTCTTGCTTGTTCTTCTGTCACTAACACATTTGGGGGGCATCCCTTTTGTGGGGAGACTTTGCAGCAGAGACTCAAGCGACTTACCATGTTGTCCAATGTGCAACTGACTCCACAGTTACCACTGTGCTTAGCGGAATTACCAGGCAGTCACTATGTGATTATTAGCAAATAATGCTGGGTGTTTTGCAGTGAGTCCATCATAACCCATGTCACCAGTACACCTACTGTGTGCCCCTGTAGTTAAGATGTTGTTGACTTTATTATGCTTGTTTAAACAAAAATTATGTTTAAAACTATATTTTAAGTGGTATTTCATTTAACTGGAGCCTAGCAAATTTGTAACATCAGATACCTGAGTATTTGTAAATGATCTGCCATCTCCAGAAGGAGATGCTAGAATTTATGTCAAATCATCATAATGGATACTTTGTTGTTCCAACCAGCACAAAAACAGATGTATTTACAGTTCCGGCAGCTGCAGACCCACTATTAGAAAGCCAGATTTGTACTTCCTATTACATTTGTACTTCCTTGGTTAAATCTCAGCTCTCTCTCCTGAAACAGAAGTGATAAAATAAAGGAAGGAAAGCTGGAACCAAATGGCTGTGAAACTGGATAACACATTTTTATCTGGGAATAAAATTATAAAACACTGAAAACAATGAATCTGGCAATTCATGAACAGGAAGGACTCCAGTTTTCTGGTGTAGAACCCTTTTATGCCATCTTAGAAATAGTGGCAATTAATGAATTAATAACCTTGTGCCCTCACCGAGAAAAAGCTCCACGATCCACCAAGTTGTATTAAAAATACAATATGTGTAGCTCCAGCCACCCTACCACTGAGGCTCCGGAGAACACAAACAACAGAATGTTGTCTGCAGAACCCTGTGGAAGGTGTCATTTTCACCTGGTTTTTATAAGACACATACTTACCTCCAGCATTTAAAGATGGTGGAAAACATTTTCTACCTTGTAAGTGTCCCTTTAGTTTATAGTAATTAAATACGTAGCTGGGCACGTGGTTATCCAGAATAAAAATTATCCTACCAGCCCGCCTTTGACCAGATACGGCCATATGCAAACTTTCTGAGCAATGGAAATGAACAGAAGCCACACATCTAACCTTCTAGTTGTCCCTGCTTCCAGCTGCCAGAATGCAGATATGCTCGTTGGAAATGGGGGATCATGTCACCAGGGCCTCTCTGTACCAGGGGAGCAACAAGACAAGACAGAGCCGCTCCTGATAATTTGACATAGCGGTGATATGATTAAGGAAGTTTACTTGAGAGACATACACTTGTCTTGATTAAGAGAGAGGTATTACCTTGCCTCCTGCCCCATGTATGCAAACTCACACGCTAGCCAATGAAAACACAGATCAGGAGCAGAATTCTGATGGCTTTCTGCTGGATTAAGAACTGTTGTGGAGTGAAAGAGATAGTTGTATGATTTTCTCCCTCTTTCTGTGTGTCTAACACTTCCACGAATCCTAAGAAACAAAAAAGCGAACACTTTACAGAAGCAGTTTTCCAGTACTTAAGAATATGTTGATATGGGCATATTTTACCTTGCTAGGTAAACATTTGTTAAAAGTTTGGAAGGTTTCAAATATTTTTCCGTGGTCCCCAACTCCTGAATAACGCACGTTCATTTTCATTTATTTGTGCTGATAAATTCTTTTGCGTTTTGGGAACCCAGTAAATTTCATTGGTTACCTGGTAGACTAGACTACCTCAAATTATCTAGGAGCTTTTCTAATACAAAGACTCTGAAAATATTTTCCACCACGTTCAAATGCTGAGGAAAGAGTATGTATCACTTCATTAGAAATGATCATCTGGATGATAATTTATGACAATATTTTCTGAACCACAAATGTGGGTGCGTGGTCTGTATCAATTTTAAAGAGACGAAGGCAGAAGTCTTCATGATGCTTGCAGACATCAGCTGAAGGCCCACACCATGCCTTTAGAGGGGCACTGCTTCTGGTGGACTGTCACAACCCAGGGTCCGATCTCTGTGTCTAAGACCCATGCACCCCAGATTGGTTAACCTGTGAATTGACCTTCGGATGCCATTTGAAGTGGTGCAGTCTGGGAAAATGGTGTCATGCGGCCCACATGGCTGAGACATTCTGAAACTCCTGCTGAAATTACCTAAATTTAGGTGGTGGGACTTCATGAAAGATACAGCAACAAAAATAGTGCTTTAGAAAACGAGGGCAAAATACTTCCCAAGTTTGCCAGACCTCCCTTAAGTCAATTACTTGACGTCGTTTCTGTCTAACTTTTCAGTGGTGCTGCAGAGTCCACACAAATGGAGAATAAAATGAGACAACCAAATTTATTTTTACTTATGGACTTGAGCCAGAGTCTAAATGACTCTGGCAATGGTGCTTACTTCCCTCGGGAGCCTATTCTCTAGTCTAATAGATCTCGCTGTTAGGAAATTTCTCTTATAATTCAGCATAAATTGTCCCTTGCTGAATTCCATCCCATTATTCCTAGTTAGATGTCCTTGGACTACCTTAAACAATGAAGCCCATTCTCATAGGCCTGTCCATGGCCAGGCAGGAGAGGTAGATGAAGAGGAGAAGAGAAAATAGGAAAGATGATTAGGAAGAATGGAGTCTAAGCCACCAATTCAGCCCCGGCTTGTGTCTAATCAATGAACATTTCAGCCACAAACTGTTACATATGGACACAGACAGCAAATTTATTAACAATGTGATTGGATAATCTCTGAAAAATATTTAATTTTCAGCTAACCTCAACATCTACCTCTGTAACTTTTCTGTAAGTTGAGATAGGTCAAAATCGTAAAGGTAAAGACTAAAGATACAGTGAAGATAAAGATAAAGTTAAAACTTAAAGATACATATCTGCAAGTTTTAAAAATGGAAGTTTGGCTGTATTATTTGTGGTTATTGATCTCTTCTGCTTCCCTCTATTCTGGTCTTATTAACAACGGACACGATTCATTGAGGCCTTTTTTCAAACATCTGACACTGTGTAATCTCATCAAATACTCACAACATGGTGCCTATGACACAGTTTACCCAGGACCTCATGATCAGGAATTGCCTCTTGGCAACCCCTTCCCCACACCTCAAACATACACATTTACAATAGAAGTAGTCACATTGCAATGTGGCCAGACACCAGCTACAGCTGATCAGAGCAAGTGGGAACCTGACCAAACCTGGGCCAGTTGGTCCTTCCCAGAAACGTGTTGGGCTTGTCCCAAGATAGCCAAGTCAGTCTCCCTTTGGGTGTCTGGACTGAAATACACGAAGCTTGGGAGCAGTTAGCTATTGTGTCATCTGTTAGGTGAACCAAAGGAGTAAAAAAGACCGTCTGTTAAGATCAAGGAGAGGAGATAGGCAGAATGAGACAGGGATGAAAGGCATAGCTACAGCTTCAAGTAGCTATGTCCCTGCTTCCATTCATCTCTGAGACTTGATAGCATCCTATATTTTGGCTTCATGAGAAATATCAGAATCCTTACAATAAATAATAAATTTAAATAAATTTCAACTGCATGAGTACTCTCTGCAACACGGAGCACTGATTCAGTTTATAATGAGAAAACTGCTCAGCTAGTAAGCAGAGGAGCAAGGACTCAAATGCAAGTCTTTTTAGTTCAAAGCTAACTTTCAGTCATGGAAGTATTATCACCTTCATGACTTTCCAGTGCACATTCCAAAAGGCCATAAAGGAGTGGGGAGAGGGAGAGGCCATCTTCACCAAATTCTTTGAGCAAGACCAAAAACCTGCCTTTAGTGTAAACATGACCTAAGTGACCTGCGGCAGCTCATCTGTAAAATGAGCAGTGATGGCTACGCTGGACCAACTGCTTCCCAGTGGGTGGGGTCTGTGTGTCTTCAATGGTGGGATTAGTGTCGGTGCTCTCCAGGAGGCTCTTGAACCGGTTACATGAAAACTACTTTTGTTCTTGGCTGTGCTTTGACAGGATTTGTATTTTATAATACAAAACACATCCCTTAAGCAGCCAAGATATCCATCCCATACAAGAAATGCCAAACTAGGAATCCCACAGTTACGCTGATAAAAGTGGAAATGCACAGCCGTGATTGACCCAGGTCTGATGTTGGAGCATCCGACGGAGGATAGGAACATGCATTAGGTTGTCTCCACCCAAAGACCTTATCTTCCCCCAAAATTTCCTTCCCAATTCATTTGCAAGATTCTTTGCAATGCTATGTTTACAATATACATGGTGCTTAGGGGAAATGGATTTCTCTGTGGTCTCACTTTATAACCAGATGAGACATTTAGAAAAGACATTTTATCCAAAGCTGTCTTGAAAGGAAACCAGCTTCTTCCCACTGGCAAGTAAATTTTCTGGCTTTAAGCCAATTTACCATGCTGTTTTGTACGTATCACATCTCAGTTCCCCACTTCCTGCCTTGAGATAGGCCCTATAGTATTCCTTCAGGGCCCGAATCTATTAAACAGCAAAAATTCAATATGCAAATTATCTCCCAACTACATGCATGAAGCCTGCAAACATTATTCTTAGGAAAGTGCTGATTATGGAAAATTATGAATTAACATGTCAGGTACTGCGGTTTGAAACCTTATAACTGTGTTTACTGTAGAAGAGCCCCCAAATGACTTGAAAAATAAAAGAGAAAAAACCAGCAAAATCAGTGATTTAGTGATTGCTAAGGTTGCCAACATCCAATTTCTGCCTCACTAACTCTGCCAACTCTGCTAGTCTTTGTGTACCTACACACGTGCACACACTGGCACGTTCACACATGTGTACACACGTGCATACACACTCTCACACACAAGAAAGCAGAGAATAGACTCACGAAATAAAGCTACAATAAGTGGTAGTCGGCTCTTCCTCTGGTCTAGGCTTCTTAACTGATTTCATCACAAGCTTGCTGTTCAAATTATTTCTTTTTCAGCCTTTGCACAGGAATCCGTGGGGCTCTTGCCAGGCAGCAGTAGGCACTAGGGGATGTGACAGTGAAAGAGGCAGATGTGGCTGCTCCCGGCTGCGAGCACAGGCCCTGGGGCGCCGCTACTTTAAAAGCCCGACCAGCAGCAGCATCCGCAACACCCACCAGCTTGTTGGAAATGCGTGTTCTCGGGCCCTCTTAGGCCTCCTGGATTAGAATTTCTGCCTGTGGAGCTCAGGAAGCTTTGTTTTAACAAACACTCCAGGTGATTCTTAAGCAAGCTAAGCTCGATAAGTACTGGGACTACACTGCTAATGTTTTAATAACATTGCTGGAATCATTTTGGTAAATGGAGTGAATGTGATAGAAATTCAGTCATTTATAACAACTGGTTTTAGCCTCTGTAGATTCTGAAAGCTTAGCCATTTCAGTAGGAGAGGTAAGCTATGGTTCAGGGGTTTTCTGAAATTAGATCAACAGAGGACCCCAGACAGCATAAAAAGAAAATGCTTTTTTAAATACTGTAGTAGTATTGGCTAAACATCTCTACTAAAGATTTGTGTTGCTCCCATTAAATTACATTTCCACAAGGAAGGAGCCAGTAAAACAAAAGTTTTTTTGTCAATCTTTGATCACGTTATAGTTATTCTTTAAAAGGAAAAAACCTGATTATATGCTGAGCACATAGTCAACTGCAGAACAGAATTATTTTATTTGAGGAGAGCTGGTGGTCAATATGGAAAGAAATGATGCCCTTCATTCCCTTTACTGGCAATCGATTAATATAAAGTTGATGGCTCCTAGTTCCCAGGTAAGATAATGTTTCCAGGTAAGAAACAGTATTCAAGGCTTAGAAAGCGAGAAGCCCAAGATCCTTTATTGAAAGAGAGGCCAAGGGAGGTGATTTTTTTTTAACAACTATTTTGAAAGTGAGTTTAAGAGTTCCTTCATCCCCATCTGCCGGGCGGTTGCCTGATTCCTAGGAGATACAGGAAAGGCAAAGCACAAGCTAATTATGTGTTCCTCATCCTGCACTGAGCATCTGCTCTGAGGATCCATCTCCTTCCTCCATCATTAAACTGAATTTTTCCTCTAAACAAACCCAGAGACTGCCTTTCCCTTCTCCACTGACCCCATCCCTTTCTCCTTCTGAAGACCTGCTCTGCACTGCACTTGCTTTTATTAATGCTCACTACATTCCAGGCACAGAGTGCACACGTGCCTGTCATCTCCTGAGCCTCACCCAGGCTAAGATGTAGGTGCTGCCACTTCCCTGTGTTACAGACAAGGGAACTGAGTCACAGAGGGGTTAGCTAACCTGCCAGAGACCAAACAGAACGAGGGACAGTGGGGATTTGAAACAGGGTTGTCAGGCCCAGCACTCCGCTACAATACACTGTCCTCCCTTTTCTTCCCTTTTCAGTTCCCATTCAACATCACCCAAGACTGTGATAGCCCAGAGAAAGCACATGGAAGCCAACGTTGTTTCATACTTCCACAACTTGGTGAAAACTAGTTAGTGAATGTGAAACTTATTAGAAACATATTAGAAAACTAGTTAGTGAATGTGAAACTTATTAGACAATATAAGGGGACACACGAAACAGACTTGATACTCATTATTCCTGGTAGTTCTGTAAAGTCTATACAGTGTTCTGCAAAGTCACCTCTGACACTGAGCTAGAGAACATGGAACCTTGGCTCCTAGAGGAAACACAGAGCCAGGTTCCTGGGAGCCTCTGGTCACGCATGTCTTCAACCAATCGACATATAGCCTTGTTTTAGGTGCGCTTCTGTTCAAAGTTACCTTATTTAATATCTATTGTTGATTCAGGAACATCGAACTCACAGCCAGCACCATTATACCTCATGCCTACAAAGCTAATCTGACCCAGATTTTTTCGGTAAGGTGTGCCACTGCCTGCTCGCACCTGTGGACTCTAGACAGCACTGCAGCCCTACACCTGGGGGCCATTTCAAACAGGGAAATCACGAAGAAAAGGCACAAAATCTGAAAAACATGACACTACATAGACCTCAACGATGACATTTTGTGCAATCTGAGCTGAAACTAAGAAGGCAGAGTTTTGTCCTGTCTGACCTCAGGTTGGGACATGCATGTTGGGTGACTCACATTTCCCACCTCTCTGCACCTGTATGTGAATGACTGTAAAAGTGCTGATTTATTTCAAGATCAAAAATAAATTTTATCAAGTAAGTGAATTTGCAAGTATGAATTCACAAGTAGTAAGAATTGACCATATTAGACCAATTCTTCAGCTTACTCTGCCACCCCACTGATGCTACCGGGAGGAGCTCTGAAGCCTTGAATGTCGCTGAGTCTGATTGATGCCTCCCCAGTCTTAGTAGACTTCTGCTCTCCAGTGATGCAGCTAGCACCTCCTCCCACCCCCTCCTATTCGCTTTGCCTCCAGGTTTTGCTCGGGGTTTTCATCCCTCCAACTCCTCTCCCCATCCCTCAGATTCTGGAGCTTCTCTGGCCATGGAGACTCTGAGCTTCCATGTGTGCTCCCAGTGGTGATACCCTCAGCCCCAGGTAAGGCCAAGCTCGCTCCCAGTGGTGATACCCAGTGGTGCTCCCAGTGGTGATACCCTCAGCCCCAGGTAAGGCCAAGCATAGGGAAGGCCAAGCTCGCTCCTCTTCAAAGATTTTGCATTTTTTATCCTTCCCGAAAGACTCTCCTCTGCTCTCCACATACACACACTGTTTCAGCGTGATCAGGCATCTGCCCAGATGTCGCCTCCTCCAAGCTGCCCTTTCCACGACTCTTTCCCCTCTCCTTCCTTTCTTTGCTTCATGGCCCTTTATACCACTTGAAATCCTATTTATTTGTGGATCATTCATTTGCTTTCTTTAGCCTTCTGTGGGAGGCAGGATTCTAAACTGACCCCCGCCCCCTGATCACTGTCTCCTGCTGCACACCCTGGAGCACGAACAGGGTGGGTGAATACAGTGGAATGGTGGCTCCTTCATGTGGGTTATGTTATCTGACTGAGGCTATGGGTAGGGACTCCCATGATTGCGTTATATTATATGAGGTCCTGGGGTAGCAGACGGGAAAGAGATTCTCCTGCAAAGTCTGAAGAAGTGCAATGCCACATTATGTGAGGGCCACATGGCTCAGACTTAAGAGCCGAGAGCGACCTTTGGCTGACAGCCAGCAAATAGATGGGAACCTCAGGGGACCAGCAACTTCAAGGAACTGAATTCTTCTGACAACCTGAGTGAGCTCTGCAGAGGACCCAGAGCTCCAGAGGAGAATACAGCCCAGCTAACACTTTGACTCCACCCTTGTGAGATGCTGTGCGGAAAACACAGCTAACCAGTGCCTGGGCTTCTGATCACCAAGACTGTACAGAATACATGGGTTCTGTTTGAAGCTGCTAAGATTTTGGTAGCTTGTTATGCAGCAATAAACACAGCATCGTTGAGTGCCTGTGCCTCGAGGGCAGGGAATCTGTCCATTATGTTCATTTCTTTGTCCCCAGCACCAACAGAAGGGCCTGGCACAAGGTGGGGCTCAAACAGAAACTGAGACTATCTGGTCCCTCAGAGACTTGCAAATTGTGACTCATGTTCAAAGGGCCTGTGAGTCCAGAGCCCACCCCAAGATTTCTGCAAATCCGCCTGTCCTCCTTCAGGCTTCCCTCCGGCCATGCTCCTCTGATGCCTCAGTCCAGCCAAATACAATCTGGTAAGAGGCACTGTTCTTGGTGAGAATCTTCTCAAAATTCTGGTAGAACTTGGCATTCAGCATTGGGTAACTTGGGAGGGGTCATCTTCTGGGCAAGGACCTGAGAAGTGCTGCCCCCTCCTCCGCTGTACACAGAGTAGGGCTGTCCCAGCCAGAGCCCTCCAGTTCAAGCCTGTAACCCACGGGGCCTGTCAAGGAATTCTTTCTAAATAAACCAGTGCCCTTCTTAGGAGCCTTTTGGGGACAGCTGTTAATACAGTGACATTTCCCACATCATTTAATCTATGCTGATAAATTCGAGTTCTGACCTCTCTACCAAGCTTCAGGTGCACTTATCCATCTGCCTGCTGGTTACCTGCACCTGGAAGTCTCACAGGCGCCACAAACTCAACATGTCCAAAAACTGAACTAACCACTTCTTTCTGCAGTGTTCTTCTCCAGGGTTCCATAGCTCACTGTACAGCACTCCCACCCAGTTGCTTGGAATCCGTTCTGAAATTCTCTCTCCCTTGCCCTCCAGGTCTGAGAAGTCAGCTGCTTTCAGAGGCAGTCCTGTTTCTTCTCCCTTATACATATCTCTCACCTATCCCTGTCACTTCAACCTTCCCATCGTCAGCCGAGTCCCCGTCATTGTCACCATCTCAGTTATGCTTCAGAGGACATCACACGGGCTTCCCCATCCTCCTGGCCACCCAAATTTTATTTTCCACCATGCAGCCCAACCTGCCCTTCTAGTGCAACCACCACCTGTTCCCTCCCTTGCACACCTCTCTGGGGGCTCCCAACACTCTCCCAGCGCCGGGATTGCAAGGCTGCCCTGACCACCTCTGGTCTCCTTCCACCCCTATCTTCACCGGGCTTCCTCTTTGACTTGGGCCACAGCCCTCTCTCCTGTTCTCAGCTCCTCAGAAACCCCCAAATCTTCTCGTGTACCCGGTTGGCCTCCACATGTGTTGATACCTCTGTGGGAAAGTTTCATCTCCCACTGTTATTCCTGACTGATTTCTCCTCATCCCTCTGGTCTCGTCTGTATTTTTTCCTTAGACTAATTTAGGGTCTCATCTTCAGTGCTTTCATATCCTATCGGAATGTTCATCTGAGTGCGTTATCACTGACTGTCCAGTGCCCGTCTCCCCTACTGGCATATACAGCCCACAGGGCATGAGCCATATGGTCATTTTTGGGTGTCCCAGTGACCTGTGGAGTGTGGGCCACTAGCTGCACTCAGTAATTACACCTCCGTGAACAGATGAGTGAGGAGAAGGCAGACTCTAGCCTCCCAAGTTCACCATCTTGCCACAAAGTTGACCACTTGAGAGTTAACAACACAACTGCAAAGTCACTAGCAAAGCTGGAGCAGGTGCTACCTGGCTGTTCTGGTTGAGTTACAAAAGTGACTGCCATGAGTTCAGAGAAGCATGAGATGTCTGTGGGCAGGGACCGTTTCATGGAGAAGGCTTGACTGGAGCTGAGCCTTGGTCAATGGAGAGAATTGTGCCAAAGAAAGAACAGTGAATGGTTCTCCAGAAGAGGGAAATACGGGCAGGGCTTTAGGGTGGGGAGGACGCATTCAGGGCTGGCCGAAAATAGAGTCACACAGGTGTGGGAAGCAGCAGAAACCAGCAGGGGTGGTGAGACTGCAGAGGACAGGGAGCCGGTGGGAGCCGTGGCTGGCACACAGCTTGGAGGGGTAACAGCAGGTAGCTGCTCCCGAAAGCCTGCTGCTGGCTGTGGAGGAAGGGCTGCCCAAAGAGGCCCCAAGAGGGGCAGCATCTGCCAGCATCCCAGGAAGGAGGAAGCAGAATCAACAAACTCCCACCTCTGCCCTTCCCTCTCCTCTCCCCCACACCTTAGGAAGCAAGGACAACAAAGCCTAAGTGATGCTGACCACGGAGGTGATGAGGAGCCGGCAAGCCCGCAAACTGGGGATTCGCCCAGAGGATCCTTGGCTTCACCCAGGAAAGAATTCAAGGGCAAGCTGGTGGTGGTAGCAACTTTTACTGAAGCGGCCATGCAAAGCAGCAGCAGAGGTCCTACTCCTTGCAGAGCAGGGCGCCCCACAGGGAGTGTGCCCAGAGTGGCAGCTCAGGGGCAGGCCTGCAGTCATATTTATACCCACTTTCAACTACATGCAAATTAAGGGGCAGATTATGCAGAAATTTCTAGGAAAGAGGTGGTAACTTCCTGGTGGTTGGGTTGTTGCCATGGAAAGGGGTGGTAACTCCCTCGTGTTGCCATGGCAGTGGTAACTGACCTGGCACACTGGTGGGCGTGTCTTATGGGAAACAGCTTCTGCTCTGTTTTAGCTAGTCCTCAGTTTGGTCTGGTGTCTGAGCCCCACCTCCCCTCAGAGGGAGAGCAAGAGCCGAGGGGAGAAGGGCACGGCTGGGTTGGGGGGAAGGTGCACCTGGGAAACAATCAATGGCCTAACGAAATCAATGTAATGTGGCAGCAGAGCTTGTTTGTTTGTTTGTTTAATTTTACTTTAAGTTCTCTGATGCATGTGAAGAACATGCAGGTTTATTACATAGGTGTACCTTTGCCATGGTGGTTTGCTGCACCTATCAACCCGTCATCTAGGTTTTAAGCCCCACATGCATTAGGCATTTGTCTTAATGCTCTCCCTCCCCCCAATCCCTGAAAGGCCCCAGTGTGTGATGTTCCCCTCCCTGTGTCCATGTGTTCTCATGGTTCAACTCCTATTTATGAGTGAGAACATGCGGTGTTTGCTTTGCTGTTCCTGTGTTAGTTTGCTGAGAATGATGGCTTCCAGTTTCATCCATGTCCCTGCAAAGGACATGAACTCATTCTTTTTTATGGCTGCATAGTATTCCATACTCATTCTTTTTTATGGCTGCATAGTATTCCATAGGTGTATATGTGCCACATTTTCTTTATCCAGTCTATTATTGATGGGCATTTGGGTTGGTTCCAAGTCTTTGCTATTGTGAATAGTGCAGCAGACTGTCTTTCCAGAGTTGGGGAAAGGACACCCAGAGAGATGTTCATTGATCTGAGGGTGAGGGCACAGAGAGGGGGTACAGCTGGCTTTCAGTCTCCATTGCAGGATCGCTGAAGGAACAAATGAAGGAACGTGCGGGAGATACGCTTACGGAGCACTTACTGTGCACTTGTGGTATATTTCACACACAAATGTCAGTCCACGCTGTGAGTCTACACTTTATCCTACAGCAATGGACAGATATTTTTAGTAGGAGAGTGACAAAATGAAGCGCAACCATGGCATATTGGGAGAACTGAGGGTCAAGGGTCCAGACGCAGAAGAGTCGAGAGGCTCATGAGAGGTGTGATCATAACGGTTATGAGAATTTAGTGAGTACTTTCCATGGTGCACCCACCAGCAGCAGCTGCTTCCAATAAATTACCTTTTTTAGTCTGAACAATTCCGTTCTATGAGACAGGCACTAATAGTCTCATTTTACAGATGAGCAAACCAAGGCCCAGAGAAGGAAAGAAGCTGAACTCCTATTCTACAGTCAGTAACTGCTAGAACTTGAGTTCAACTTGACATCAGAGCGCACACTCTTAACCCACAGGGAGAACCACCTCTCAGGGTAAGAGCCATGGGGAGAGGTGTCAGGGGCCCTGCAAGCACGACCTCTGCTGGTCTGGGGGAGTTCCTCCCTCTGCTTATCCTGCAGTTTTTCAGGCAGTTGGGCCTCCCCATCATCTTCACTGGGAGTATCATCATCTGGGTTTCTCTGTCGGGTGGTGTCACCTATTTCTCCATAAGTTCCCTAATGTTGGAAAATTGTTAAGTAGTCAAGACCACATTTTGTTGAAAATAAAAGTCAGTTAAGAAAAATGACTATCAAAAAAAAAAAAAAAAATCAGGGATTCTATTAAATAACCTCCAAATAAAAACTTGAGTTTTCCCAATATCTGAGAACCGTTTAGAAGGAAACTGTAAACAGGTCCTTTATTCAAAGAGGCTAATCATGAGTAGGTCAGTCTCAGAGGAAAAAATCCTTTTTGTATTGGATTACTAGTTGAAGAAAATATTTATATTTACAGGAACAAAACGTTATTGTTTTTGGGGGGATCAGTGAGAGGCTACTTCCATGACCCAAACCTCCTCTCATCGCCCTCCACCAAATGTCATGGGGTTGACCCAGATTTCTCACTGAGCTACTCCCTACACCCAGGTATGGACAGCAAGAAACAGAAAACCAGAATATTTAGCAAGCGTCATTAACCTAATGCCATAGCCACATGGAAACATATTCAGAGAGCTTACCGGAGTGGAGTGGGGTGAAATGTACCCCCAAGAACCTTCCCTAGTGAATCCAAGTCAATATTATAAAGTACTGAACTCTGGAAATCCCTCCTAAGCCCTGTGGATGAAAACTCAACCATCATCATTCTCATTCCCTCACTAAAGAAAGGAAGAAACAGAGTAAATAAGGGGTAGAAACCAGTAAGAACATAAACCAAAACAACGGGGAGAGAAATTCACAGTGGAGATAAAACTCATTGTTTCATTGTTGCTATTTATTTTTGCTGTTAGTTTTAGTTGTTTCTGAAGTGCACGAATTGGAGAAACTGCCACAAAAATGGAGGACAGGGATGATAGGTATACCTAGAGAGCAAGTACTGTTCTGAGTTTTCAGAAAATCTAAGTCTATCGCACCAGTAATATTATAGAAAAAGCTGAGCATATGAAGAAAGCCATTTTTTTGTGTGACTCCTAGTGCCTGTGTGCACAATTCCAAATCAAACATATTCACATTATTAACTTTTTAAAGTTTATTAGTCTCAGTGCTAATGAACTCATTCATCCTTGGCAAATGCACATGGCTCCCTAATGAAACGTCAATAGATAGATCGGCAGTGAAGTGAGCACGTCCAATAGTTGATGCCAAATTCCACTTGGCTGTAATGGCTGGAAAGAGAAGATCACTTCCAAAGAGACATTGGAGGCAGCATCGCATAATGGGAAAAGCACTAGAGTAGATGTCTACAGACCAGGATTCTGTGTCTGGCTGTGCCACTTGGCAGCTGAGTGACCTTGAGAAAGTCACCTAAAATTTGTAGGACTCAGTGCCTTTTCTGCAAGAAGAGGAAACTCATCTAGCTCATCCCCAGTGTTCTTTCTAGATTTGCAATTTCATGCCTTTTCTCCCTACATCCTGCCAAGCACACCATCCCCTAACCTTTAAGGACGTTATCAGGAGTGTGTATACATTATGATGCATAGTATCCTGCATTTAGACATATACCTAGTTAAACAATGGTTCCTTCTTTCTGGATCAAATTAAAACTTGGCTCCTTAGGAGACACCATGCCACAGGTTATAGGTTTTAATTTCTGACCTGTTTGAACATTGCACAAGTTCAGAGTTGTAATGAGTTTTCTAACCTGCGTTGGTTTGTGTCAGCCTGCATGACAGTGTGCTGAGCATGCTATGGGAGATATAAAATGGAACGTTAAAAAGTCATCTAAGCAAGCCTCCTTTCTCTCAATTATCAGTTTTGAAAAGGAGACTGAACATGGGCACTCTTCTGTTTGGAGGTTCCTGAACTGCTTGCATTAATTCTCCAGGGTAAACTTCCTGTCTTCTTGCAATGGTGGGTTTTTTTTTCCTACTTTACCTCAGATCTTTAAAATTGTACAACAGCTTGGAAGTCAGGATGGTTTTCCCCCAATGCTTCATGAAAAGAGGCCGCTTTATTATTGAGCAAAAGCAAAAATAATAATCGTGCAAAGCTTTTCCTTCTGGACCGCATAAATTATCTCCAATTTTCCTCATTATTTTCTTCTGCAGGGTATAAAGAGATTGCCTGTGGCAAAATATGTATCAGTACAAACAAATAGAAAACAGTTTAAACCACTGAAGTATTTACCTTTATTTATTTAAAAAAGACTTTTTAATCCTATTAACGGTAAATTATATTACCTATTGTGAAAGCAGACATGAAAGAAATATTTGAAGCATGCAGCTAATTATGATACCAAGTGACACATAATATTTATGCTCTTCTTGTATAGCCTGAACAATTTTTCTTTCACTAACTGTGAGTCACACACTGATTGAAGTCTGGAAGCTGATGCTGAGACAGAACCACAGGCACATCTGCCGTCGATGCCTCATTCTATAGATAATTAATGTTACAAGGAGTAGCCATTGTTTTGTCTTTCAAAGTCCCAATTTCACATAGAGCAAAAAATTCTCTTCCCCCACCCTTTTACTTTAATTCTCCATTTCAGCATATTTATTAAATGTCCACACCAGCAGGGCAAAACAGCAAGCTTGCAAACAAATTTCTACATAGGACAGCTGTGTCTTCACTGGGGCCGTGGACTTCTTGCAAACTCCAAGACCTTCATGAAAGCAGCCGCCCTCTTTGAGGGAAGTGACTAAACCCATCTAAGTCATTGTTTTGACATGAATATGCACTTCTGCACTATTAGAATAAAAGATAAAATGTTGGTAAAAGTTAGCAAGCCATATTCCTGTTTGATGATGGTGACCCAACCAGGCTGTGGCAGGCACAGAAACAGACAATGTGACTCCTGGATGGCTGGTGTTCCCATCACACGGAGCCCACCTCCAGGGTGAACTTGCTGTGGGTCACTCTTGACGGTGGAGGGTACGAAGGCCCATGACCCACTGGGCCATGCTGCCTCTGGGCAGAGTTTCAACTAGCAAAAGCCAGCTCCTTCTTTCATACATAAGAGACTTTGGTTGAAATCATCACACCTGTTCCTTCCCAGTGGCTTCCTAGCCACGGCGGACATTTGCCTGGCTTCTGTTGGGGTCCCGGTGCACATGTGTTGTTCCCAACAGTGGTTTTGTGGTTTCTTTGAACTTTCCCATTTTGGACTCTGTGAGTCATGTAAGCATCTCCTCTGACATTTTGGTTTGATTACCACTTGCAGCCCCAAAATGGATTGAGTAGGAATCTCATTGACTACGGAAATAACGGTCATTGACCGTAAGACATCCCCACCCTTCGATGGCATCTTGAGATGAGGAGTGAATACAAGCCTAACAATCAGAATTTTTATTCACCTGTTGTTTTCCGTTAGATTTCTATTAGATCAAGATTAATTTTGTACGTCGTAACATAAATAATACCACATATATTTGTGATTTGAAATAACAAGGGAGATCAATCTTATTGAACACTTACTAGATACTAAGTGCCTGATACACATTCTCATTTATCCTCACGAAGTAAGTTTGCAAAGTCAACACCAGTATCCCCTTTGGTCAAGGCATAAACTGAGGTAAGTAACTTGTTGAAAACCAAGAACCAATAAGCCAAAGAACTGTAATTCAAATGCAAGCAGTGTTTGGTCCTTACCACCATCTATTTCTCATTTGTATTTTAATAGTTTGGTGCTATGAAAATATTACACAAATATTAACAATTGAGTAAATGCATTTAAATTTGATTTCAATATCCATTAAGAGTTGGAGAAATTATTCTACCAGACCTCATTTAGCTACTAAATATTCAGAACATTTAACTCAATTTTCAGATTATAATCAGATACTTTTTTTTAACTGAGGCATAATTTACATTTTCTGAAATGCACAGATCTTACTTAAGTGTATGGTTTTATACCTTTTGACAAATGCATATGTCTAAGTAACCCAAGGCTTGGTCAGGACACCAAACATTTCTATCACACCAGAACATGCTTCTTGCCTGATCTCCAGTCTCTCCCCGCCTACCACATACGCATCACTGTTCTGATTTCCATCCTGCCTGTTTCTTGCTTTATGTTGGCTCGAACAGTATTGTGGTTTTTTTCTGTTGCTGCCATAAAACAAATTACTACAAACTGGGCCAATGTTACTTGTACTCATGCTCATGCATAGGTGTGTTACTTGTACTCACACTCATGCATAGGTGTGAATTTAGCTCTCTAAAATTTTATTCTATGCATAGGTTTCTACCACTGCAGTTAAGATCCTGAGTCTTCCATCATCACAAGGATTTCGTGTGTTACCATTTAATAACCACAGGCCCCTCCCTCCAGCTTCTCCCCTGCCATATCTAACCCTAGAAAACCGCTAATCAGTTATCCATTTCTGAAATTTTGTTATTTAAAAATCCTTTATAGATGAAGTGGTTTTTTTTTTTTTTTACTAAGCATAATTGCAAATTCACG
The DNA here is from genome assembly GCF_047675955.1 of Chlorocebus sabaeus. NCBI lineage: Eukaryota > Metazoa > Chordata > Mammalia > Primates > Cercopithecidae > Chlorocebus > Chlorocebus sabaeus. The sequence goes on from NC_132921.1 coordinate 4,898,180, forward strand.
ATTAGAAATGTAGAACTAGAAATTTATCCAAGTCCTTGTGTGCATCAATACTTCATTCATTTTATTACAGAGTGGTATTCCATGGCTTATGTAACCATATATACGTTGAAAGATGACCAGGTTGTTTCCAGTTTTGGGCCAGTTATTAAAAAAAAAAAAAAAAAAAAGGAGTATTAACATTCACGTACAGGTTTTTCTGTGAACTTGTTTTCATTTCTCTGGGTTAACTGCTGAATAGTACAATTGCTTAGTTGTAGGGTAATTGTACATTTAGCTTTATTTAAAAACTGCAAAACTCTTTTCCAGAAGGACTACACCATTTCAAATTCCCACCATCAAAGTATGATTGACTCCCATCCTCACCAGCTGTTGATATTGTCACTATTTTTATGCTAGCCTTTCTAATAGGCATACACTAATATCTCATTGCAGTTTTGATTTGCATTTATCTATTAGCTAATAATGTTGAGTATCTTTTCAAACATTTATTGTTCATATGTTACGTGTCCTCTTCAGTGAATGTCTGTTCATATCTTTTGTTCACTTTCTAATTGGATTGTTTATGTTTTGAATTTTGAGTTGTGAGAGTTCTTTATGTATTCTAAATACTCTTCCTCTGCTGAGTACATGGTTTGCAAATGTTTTCTAACAATTTACAGGGTTTTTTCATTCTCTTTGTAGGAGCTCTTGAAAAGCAAACGTTTTTAATTTTGATGAGGACCAATTAACCATTTTTTTCTTTTATTAATTAGACTTTTGGCATCGAGTTTAAGAACTCTGCCTATCCCTACATTCCAAAGATTTTGTTCAATTTTTTTCTAAAATGTCTTTAATTTTATGTATTATGTTTCAGTCTATCATTCATTCCGAGCTAATGTGTGTGTAAAATGTGGAACATGGGTTGGGTCCTTTGTTTCGTTCTCGCTCCCTCTCCCTCCCTGTGTCCAATTGTTCAAGCACCATGTGTTCAGAAGTTCATCCTTCCTCCATTAAATTGCTTTTTTCACCTTTTTCAAAAATAAGTTGAGCATATGTGTGGAGTTCTATTTCTGGGTTTTCTATTCTGTTCTGAGTATCTGTGTATCTATCCTCCCACCAGGTCCACACTATCTAGATCATGTAGCTATATAGTAAGTCTTGATATCAGGTAGAATTATTCCTCCTACTTTATTCTCTGTCATCAATATTATTTTCTGTATTCTAGGACCTGTGCCTCTTCACATGAATTTTAAAGTAAGTTTTATCTATATCTACAAAAAAAAAAAAAAAACCAAAAAACCCTGCAAAGATTTTGAAAGGAGCTGCATTAAACCTATAGATCAATATGGGGAGAACTGAGATCTTTACTATGTTGATTCTTCTAATTTATCAATACTGTTTGGCTCTCCACTTGTTTATGTCTTCTTTGATTTCTTTAATCAGCATTTTTCCATGTGCAGCATACAGATCCTAGATATATTTGGTAAAGCGGATACTTTAGTATATATTTCATTTTGTTCAAGGGCAATAATGAATAGTATTGTGTTTTAAATTTAGGTTTCCACATTCATTGCTGATATATAGAAATTCTTATTAAATATGTGTCCTGCAAGTTTGCTGAGCTCATTTATTAGTTACATAAGGTATTTTGTATGTGTAAATTCCTTGAGATTTTCTATATAATCATGTCATCTTCAAACAAAGAAATTTTCATTTCTTCCATATCAACCTGTGTGCTTTCTGTTCCTTTTCTTATCTTTTTGCAGTGGATAGAATTGCAAGTACTAGGCTGAATACAATTGGTGAGAGCTAACATCCTTGCTTTGTTTCTGATCTTAGGAGGAAAGCCTTAAGTCACCATGAACTATGATGTTAGCTATAGTTTTCTTAAATAAATGTTCTTTATCAAGTTGAAGTAAGCCCCTTCTATTCCTCAGTTGCTGATATATTTTAAAACATTAATGGTGTCAGATTTTTGACAATTTGATGCTTTTTTATATCAATTAATGTGATCATATGGTTTTTCTTCTTTAGTGTGTTCATATGACAGAATACCTTGATTGATTTTCAACTGCTGACCGGCCTTGAATAACACTCTGCATCCATTCTGCCAGTCTCTGTATTTTGACTAGTATATTAAGTCCATATATATTAAGGTAATTATATGGTAGAGTTGAAGTCTACCATTTTTATATGTTTTCTCTAGTTTTTGCTCCTCTTTTTCTCTATTCTTGACTTCCTTTGAATGATTTAAACATATTTTTACAAATCTTTCTTGGTTTATGTGTAGATTTTTTACATGTATCTTTTTGTATAGTTTTCATAGTGATTGCTCTGGGTATTAAAATATACATATATCATTTAGCATGACCTAGTGGTATCAATATCTTACCACTTTAAGTCTGAAACCTTTATCACCATTTAGGCCTCTTTGGCCTTTCATTTAAAAGATCATTGTGTTGAGTATCAGATGCTGTCAAAATATTTGTTTCAATCATGAAATATAATTTATACAACCCTTGAGAACAAAGTAGTCCACCATATGTATCTATCTTTTTGCTCCTCCGTTGCTCCTTCCTCCTTCTGCAGATTCAAGGTTGTTTCTTTTTCTATTTGAAGAACTTCCTTTGGTGAGTCTTTAAGGGTAGGTCTGCTAGCAATGAATTCTTTTGGTTTTGCCATCCTCTGAGAATTTCCTTATTTCCCCATTATTCCTAAAGGATGGTTTTACTGTATTTACTGTATATAGGATTCTAGGTTGACAGTTCTAGTTTTTAAGCAGTTGAAAATTTTTATTCCATTTCCTTCTGGAATCTATGATTTCAGATGAGTATTGGCAGAGTGGTCGGATAATTTGTTTTCATCAATATTGGGGAAAATAGACCAAATGCTCTTTTAGGCTTACCTACCAAAGCTAAAAAGCAAAAGAGGCAGGGAACAGACTGTTTCCAATTAACTTTACTGCATGAGAACAAAGTTTAAGAACATTTATAGAGTTGCAAAAATATCCAGCACCCAACCCAGTAAAATTCAAATATATTGTATTCATCAAAAAGGCTGGCCATGGAAGAATAGACTAATATATCCAATATTAACATGAAATTTTGCTTAATCAAACTAGCTCAGAAATGATACAAGCAAACAGAATATTAGTTGATATGGACGTCAAAACAGTTAGTAAGACTATATTCTATATATTTAAGAAGCTGGAAATAGATTGACCAGATTAAGTGGCAACATTGAGAATATAATAAAATCCCAAAGAAAACTTCTAGACATTAGAACTATAGTGTCTGGGATTAAAAAATGCATGGAATTGGATTAACAGAATATTAGACATTTCAGAAGAAAAGAAGAGTAAGTTTGAAGGCACAGCAATAAACACCTAGAGAAAATATAATTTTCAAAAATGAAAAGAGCATCAGGGAGCTGTGGTCAACTTTAGCATACAGAGGAATGAGGAGAAGCAACAGCAAACTTCTACTCAAAACAATGCAAGTCAGAAGACAGTGGAGAAGCATCTTTAAGTACAGAGGTTAAAGGGAAAATAAGGGAAGGAAAAAAAAGAAAAGTAGAGAAATAAACTGCCAACCTAGATTCTGTACCAATGAAAATAGTTTTCAAAAACATTGGTGAAACAAACACTTTTTCAGATATATCTAAGCTGAAAGAATCACCAGCTCAACTACACCATAAGGAATGTTAAAGTCGGTCCTTCAAGGAGAAGGAAAATGATCCCGGATGGTGATTCTGGACCTATTCTAAGGTTGCTCGATTATAGCAATGCTCACACTGTGGGGAGATAATTTTCTGTTGTGGGAGGGTTCCTATGCACTGGAGGACATTTTGCAGCATTTCTGGCCCCTACCAATTTGATTCCAGTAACACTCCATGCTCCCTAGTTGTGATGACCAAATCTCCACACATGGCCCATTGCCTCTTGCAGGGGAGAAAATTGCTTGCATTGAGAATCACTAATCAACACAAAAGATGAAGTCCACTGGAAATGGTCACTTTGTGAGTAAAGGTAAAAAAAATTAAAAAGTTAATTGGCTGTTAAAAGCAAAAGTAATAATGTAGTTAGGGCTGTATAACATGTAGAAATAAAATATATGACAACATTAGCACAAGGCTAGGAAGAAATAAAATTATATCTTCCTAAGTTTCTTATTCTGTATAACAAGTGATAGAATACTACTTGAGGTAACCCCTTATAAGTTAAAGTTGGATACCATAAATCCTATAGCAACCATACCACCTATAGCAACTATACAGCAATACTTGGTTATGTATAATGAAGTATTCTAATAAGCCAACAAAAGAGACAAAATTGAATGATAAAAATACTCAAATAATTCAAAAGAAAGCAGAAAAAGACAAAGAAGAGAACAAAAACTGGATGGCATAATAGAAAATAAATACCAAAATGGTAGATTTAAACCCAATTATATTAAAATTGTATTAAATATAAATTATATAAACACTCCAACTAAAAGACAGAGATTGTCATAATGATTTTTTAAAGCCATACCCGGCTATATACTCTGTCAACAAGAAACTCAATTTAAATATAAAGACACAAATTAGATGAAAGTTTTATTAATGGAGAACTATAGATCATAAAAACATTAATTTTTACAAAGCTTGAGTGGCTATATCAATGTCAGACAAACACGATTTCAAAGCCAAGATTTTTTAGGGATAGTTCTTTCACAATATTAAAGGAAAATCAAGGGTATATAACAATCCTAAATGTTTACACATCTAACAACAGAGCTTTAAATACAAGGAACAAACACGGATAGAACTGCCAGGAGAAATCAATAAGTCTACAACTATAATTGGAGGTTTCAATGCCCCTCTCTCATTCATTGATAGAACAAGTGGAGGAAAAATCAGTAAGTTTATAATAGACTTGGCCAACACTGTATACTAAATTGGCTTACCATTAATCAGAATAAAATACACATTATTTTCTAGTGCACACAAACATTTACTAAGAGAGACTAAGTTCTGGTGCATTAACATGAAACTATAAAGAGATGAGAAATTCCTTGAACTGATAAACCACGTCTATTTTAAAAAGTGCAGATAACCATGGACCTAATGGTAAAAGATCAAAAGTTTTCTCCTTAAGATCAGTAACAAGGCAAAGATACTTACTACTTCTATTCAACATTGTATTGGAAGCTAGTCACAAAGCAAGGAAGAGAAATAGAAGGCATACAGTTTGGAAGGAACAGTTAAGACTGACTTTATTTGGAGATGAAATGATAATATATATGGAAAATCCCATAGCATCTAAAAAATTAAAATTAAAAACCTATTAGAACTAATAAGTCAGTTTAACTAGATTGAAGGATTCAAAATGAATACACAAAAAATTAACTGCATTTCTGTATACTAGTAACATGTACAGAGAATTAAAATCTTTTAAAAGCCCATTTTAAATAATATCAAAATATGAAATATCCTGTACTGAAGAATGAGTTTGACAAAGATGTGCAAGACATGTACACTGAAATCTATGATGCTGCTGAGAAAAATTTTAAAAGTTATCAACAAAAGAAGACATACATCTTTTCAATCAAAATACCAGGAGTGTTTTGTAGAAATTGACAAATGATTTCTAAATTTCAATATTGGAAACCTTAAACTACCTGATCTCAAGATTTTTCTAAAGCTACGGTGATCTAAACAGTGTGTTATTGGCATAAAGATAGAAAAACAGTTTAATGGAACAGAATAGAGAGGCCAAAAATAGACACATTTGAGTGAACTGATTTTTGACCAAAGTAATAAGGAAATTCAGAAAAGATGGATTTTGTTAACAAATGATGCTAGAAAACTGAAGAGCTATACAGGGGGAAAAAGTATTTTTTCATACCTTAAACAAAAATTAAACTCAAAATAGTTCAGGACCTAAATTTAAACCTAAAACAATAAAATTTCCAAAAGAAAACATAGGAAAACTCTTTTTGAGCCCTTCGGCTAAGAATACGATCCGTAAAAGAAAAAAAAAAATTGTAGATTGGGCTAATTGAAATTAAGAACTTTTGGTCTTTGAAATGCATTGTTTAGAGAATTTAAAGACGAGCCACAGATTTGGATAAAATATTTAAAATTACATAACTGATAAGAGTTTCATATGTAGAATATACTAAAAAACTATAAAACCTCAAAATTCACTATGAAAGCCAACTATTTAAAATAATGCAAAAAGATTTGAACACTGCCCAAAAAAGATGGCAAATATGTGCCGAAAAGACATTTAACATTGCTGGTCATTAGCAAAATGCAATTTAACATCTTCACAAGATGCTGCTATGCACCCTTATTAGACCACCTAAAACTGACCATACCAAGTGTTGTTGAGGGTGTGGAGCAACCCAAAGTCTAACACACACCTTGGGGGAATCCAAAATGGTACAATATCTGTAGACATCAGTTGGCACATTTTTAAAAGTTAAACATATACTTCCCCTATGATTTAACAATCCTATTATTGGGTATTTGCCCAAGAAAAATAAAAACCTATATCCTATAGGTGAATGTGTATAGCCACTTCATTTATAGTTACCAAAAACTGAACATAATCCAAAATGCCCATGAACAGGTAAATGGTTAAGAATTTTTGGAACAAAGAATACTACTCAGCAATGAAAAATAACAAATCCAATCAACACAATACTGGGGATGAACCTCAAAGCATTATGCTAAGTGAAAGCAGCCAGACACAAACAACTGTAGGTTGTGTGATTTTATTTGATTTATAAAACATACTCAGAGACATAGGGACAGAAATCAGACCAGCAGGTGCCAGGGTCTTGGGGTAGGGGAAAAAGATTGGGAAATTTGATACACTCATCCAAAGCCATGAAATTCTACACCCAAAAAAGTGATCATCATATTGTATTATATCTTAATAAAACTGACTTTTTCCCCCCTACATCCTTTGCTTACCTTTCTGCCTTTAGTCCTACGTTTTTTTTTCTCATGACTTCCGCAGTAAATAACTAAAAGTGTTTCTTTTAGCGTGTGTCTTATTGGTAGTTTTGTTTCTAGCTCATAAACTGCAAAGTGAGTGAAAACGTTGTTTCTCCACTAAAAGCCCATGCCATGAATCAGCGCCTCTTCGCAGGCCCTGTTCTGTGATTCCGTGGCAGTGGACAGACCCCATGCGAGCCTCACATCGCTGTGAATTGGGCAGGGCAGGCTGTAGTTCTGACAACACTTGGGTCCTTGTCGGTAACTCTAGTGCCATTTGTTTCTGGGAATTCCATGCTTTCTCCAGGCTCCTACCCCTAAGATTCGTTTTGGGAAATGTGATCATGTGACATCTTCTTGCCAAATGTCCATGTAGCAAACTCTATTCCTTGACCATCCTTTGCTTCCCCAGCAGAACTGGGACAACCCATAGGGAATGGAACCCTGGCCTTTCTCTGCCTTCATTTGGGCCTGGTGGCCAGAAACAATGCTAAGCCCCAGGCCATTTCCTTCTCCTGGGCCTCACTCTGTTGCCTCTCAGTTTGCCCGAGCCACGGTTTCCCCAGACTGAAGCCCCTGATATGTGTCCAGCATCTATTCTAGCAAGGCCTTTCATTCATCCCGCTGAAAGTGTGCACAGCCACCCCAACCCCACATCCTACCTAGGATTCCAGAGCCTGGAAGAAGGGGAGGTGCCACCCAAAGTCTGCTGAGCACGGGCCCCCCTTCTGTTCTGGGGTCCTTCCGGCCTGACTGAGACCCTCTCAGAAGGGAGTGGAAGGCAGCACTGGGAAATAATGGCAGCATGCTAAAATTAAGTATTTTAAGAGCTTGTATTGGGTGGAGGGCGGGGCATCTGGTCCATAAGGGTTTTCACAGGTTTGAAAATTGGAGGAAGGCTGAGATATCCTATTTGGACACCCTGCTTCTTACAAGGCGACACTTACTACAATAAGAAATGTCCCCTAAGCATCTCCTGGTGTGGTGTGGTGAGCATAGTGAGCTCATAGCCCACATCCCTTCCCCAAGTGCTTGCTGCGGTCTGGCCATGAGCCAGATGTCCTGGCAAATCAGCTGTACCTGTGAACAAAGCAAGCAAACCCTGCCTGGGCAGAGCTTACGTTATTTAAATTACTATTGCAACCAGAATATGAGAAATGTACCTTATTTAGTGTTCGAATCTTTTTTTTTTTTTTGCGCTAATTGCTTTGAAAATGTTTTGAGCCAATATAAACACAGAATAGAGACAATAGAAAAGGCAATAAACAAAATCTTTAAATGCATCTTTAAAAAGCGCAAATTATAACAATAAAATATCTTTGATGTTTGCTTTGTTTGGCCACATCACCGAAATACAATAGTCCTCAGACCCACCAAGGGAAAAATATCTCCAAAGTTCACAATGGCAGGCAGGGACCCCATCAAGAGCCATCTCAGATGACACGCACAGGCTTTGGGGCCAGAAAACCTGGATTCTACTCTCAACTGGGAGGCGTTGCTTAAGATTTCTGGGCCTTGGTTTCCTTAGCCATAAACATGACTGTACAAATGCTGCCTGCCTCCCTGGCTTGGTGGGAGGAGCAAGCAAATGAAATGTGCATGGCTGACCAGGCCAGCTGCTGTGCAGGCCCTTTGTGTGCAAGCTTGTTGCCACCTCACAGAACAGAGAACTCCCCCAGAACACACGTTCCAAAAACCATACAAAGATATGATTGCAGCGAAAAATCATAAAGCAAGTGTGTGTTTTTAAAATGGTAATATAATGGGATATATATACATACATATGACAAATATAATGGTATATATGTATATATGTGTATAATATATATGCATACATAAATATAATGGTATATACATGTGTTTATATATTTGTATATATGTGTATACAAATTTAATTGTATATATATGGAATATAAAGTTATAAAGGACATGCATGCTTGATGCTTTTTCTTGAGGATGTGGGGTTTTGGTGGTGGTTTAATTTTGAGGCTAGGCCGAAGGTAGGGAATTTTTAAAAATACAGATACAATATTCACAACCTGATCACAATCTTCTGATATCTAGCTGTTAATCAGAGAACAACCAAACACAGGGACTGCTTTCACCCCCACAACTGAGAGTGTTCCTAACCCTAAGGACTCCCAGCGGACAAAATCAAAGGACCTTTCCTCAAAGCTCTTCTCCAAGAGCAAGGCTGGAGCTCACTGCAAAGGCTGGGCTTGGGAAAATATGTCATCTGTCTCTCTATAGCTAAGAATGTGAATTATCTGGAATCCTTTTCCTCCTTACCCATAATTGTGTCATTTGCTTTTCTCAATGTGGCAGGAACAATCTGTTTCTTTTCTATTTCCTGCTAGTGTCATTTTGTCATATTTGGGTTCAGCAGTAAGATTCCTGTGTTTTGTATCTCTCATACTAACTAGGGATATTCAAATCTCCAAGCAAGTTCTGTGCACTCACACACACACTCATTCACATCAATTTCATCATTAATTTCTTGAGGGCAGGGACCAGATTCTTCTGCATTTGGCAATGCTCAGTACCTGCATTTTCAAATGATGAATACATTATATAAACCTATTTATTGGCCAAAGCCTAAAGTAAAGGTAAAATTATCTGTAAGTGTCTCCATACCATGCAGTAAAACATGAACATTTGAAATAGTTTACTCTGTGGGCTCACGCCTGCAATCCCAGCACTTTGGGAGACCAAGGCAGGTAGATCACTTGAGCTCAGGAGTTTGAAACCAGCTTGGGTAACATGGCAAAACTCCATCTCTACAAAAAATTTTAAAACTAGCCAAGCATGGTGGTGCATGCCTGTAGCCTCAGCTACTTAGGAGGCTGTGGTGGGAGGACTGCTTGAGCCTGGGAGGTGGAAGCTGCAGTGAGTCAGGATGATGCCACTGCAATCCAGCCTGGGAGACACAGAAAGACCCTGTCTCAAAAAAGGAAAGGAAAGGAAAAAAAGGCAAGGCAAGGCAAGGCCTCATGGCCTCAAGCCAGCCATGAATCCTGTGTGTTTTCATGGTGGGTGTTGGTGAAGTGGGTAAGGGTTTCTAGGATTTGGCTCTTCCAACGCCTTCGAAAATTCTTTCACCTTCCTCTTATGTTTTAGAATTGAAAACAAACAAAGGAAAGGAAGGGAAAGGAAAGGAAAGGAAAGGAAAGGAAAGGAAAGGAAAGGAAAGGAAAGGAAAGGAAAGGAAAGGAAAGGAAAGGAAAGGAAAGGAAAGGAAAGGAAATAGTTTGCTCAATTTTGTATTGTAAATAGCACTGACCCACTGACTAGACAAAAATACTATTTTTAAACTTTTTTGACTCCATTTTTTCTGTCTTTCACCAATATTCAAATTATGGAATGCAATGTATCTACAAGAGTGTAGACGATCAGACATTGTCATAAGACTGTGAGAACTGGTGGTCTGTGAGCTATGTGGAGATCATTTTAATCAGTCCTTATTAAAATGGCAGTGGGTATTCCCATCAAATGAAGGATGCCATCAAGTCAGCACCATTCTGTCCCCTTGATGGGCATGAAATTGTCATTATGTCTGATCTGAATATACATCTATGTAGGAAAAATAAACTAGAATTCTATTTACAGCTCTTTCCTGAATTCCTTAAGCTCATCCTTCAAATGGCCCTCTTTGTCCCTAAAATATGCGTACTTAAGCCAGCACAGATGTGGCAGGGGATGCAGGTTGGAAAACTGTGTTAATGCAACATCCTGCCCCGTGGATGCCTCCGTTTGCCATAAGAAAGCTAATGGATGTGTCCCTGGGAGATGAGAAGCTGGCCTGTGGCAGGCAGCTCCGGAGCTCCATATGGAAACTCACTATTAAATGTAGGTGCTCTTAAGGGCTGCGTAATTAGTAAACTCAGGCGGCCACACAGTTCGCTGGGTCCCTGGGTGGGAATCCCATTCCGGCAGTGAGGTTGCATCTGGCACATGGCGTCTGTTACACACCCGCCTCCGTGCCAGCTCCGGGTGACCGGGTTTGGTGAAGGTTTCTCCCTGCTTGTGTGCGTGCTTCTCGTGCCCGTATTTACTAGGTCTATTGCTTTTGCTGTGTTTTGTTGCCCTCACCCCTCCCCGGGCATTCGATTTCAAGGCCCCTTGGCCTTCCCCTCAATACCATTCTTCGGCAGGCTCTCCTCCCCACAGTTCATCTATCATTTGCACTGACTTCAACACGATCTCCGACACAACCCCCTAACCAGGCAGGGAGCTGGGTTAGAGGCACAGCTGCTCTGTGCTCTGCAGGGACTCACACGTCCCCAGCTCGAAGCCCTCTGTTGTCACTGGCTTAAAAGGCCAGAGAGCTAGAATGTCTGGGTCAGCTCTATCTGCTTGCTGTCGTCATGGCCTCAAGCCAGCCATGAATCCTGTGTGTTTTCATGGCGGGTGTTGGGGGGGTGGGTAAGGGTTTCTAGGATTTGGCTCTTCCAATGCCCTCGAAAATTCTTTCACCTTCCTCTTATGTTTTAGAATTGAAAACAAACAAACAAAAGATTCCAATTCGACATTACAAGAGAGAGAATGTAACTCATACCCAGAACTTTAAATACTCCAGATATGACATCATTTCCAAATTAATGATTAAACTACAAGGCAAGCATTTGCTGTGAAGGAGTCATGTTGATGCTGATGGCTTAGGTTTTTCACAAACTGGCAAACTCGTCACAATCAAAGTAACATATATTCCTGCTTAATGTGTTCACTTTGCTAAAAATACATGAGTACCATTTTCAGACTAGAAAACATGACAGCCCCAAGGCCTAACTTGATGTTTGCTCCCAGTTTCATCTGAGAGAACATTCTCCCATTCCACAAAGCCTCTTAGATGGCCAGCATTAGGTTTCCCTGGGCCGGACTTGAGTGTTGACAATCTGACATGTTTCAAGAGAACTTTGAAACTTTGTTCACCTAAAATATATAGAGGAAATGTGTTCCATGTCTTTCCGCCACTTCCCTTTACATCTGTTGCTTCACTCATTCTCTTAATTTGATTACAATGCTTTTGCCCTTTTTTTCAGACTGGCAAACGTTGACTGACAACTACAGCCTGCTGGCCACGGTGTCCACATTTCTCAGCCCTTAGAATCATCCTGTGCAAACTCATGATGTCTTCCCCTGGGTCCTGGGCATATGGGCCCTGCATTTCAACAGCTCATTCAAGCAGATGGAATTCCCATGTTCCATGTCAGGAAGTGCCTGTAGCCAGAGAGACACCCATGGCGGGACAGATACAAGCCACAGCGATTTTTCCTCTTTGTGTCCGAGAGAAAGGACAAACTTTGGATTCGATAGGAAGTCCTTAAAATGTTTGTCTTGAAATAGGGATGAAGAGGCAAATGGTTCCTCTCTGCAAGCAATCGCAGTCTTGCCTGTGGCTCACATGGCTGTAGCATGCCCATTCTTGTGCAGATATATCTCTAAGCACCTTTTATGTCTCAGGCTGGTGTTCTTATTTGGTCCCATTCTGCAGCTCAGAAAACTGAGGCGTAAGGGGTTAAGCACTGTCAGGAATCTGGTGCGAAAGCCCACACTTTCACAGCCTCACCAGCTGACCAAAAACCCAGCAGGGCTAGTGTCAGACACATATCCACCCATCCAGCTCCCTGCCACAAGCTGAGAATTTGGCAGAGTCTCGTTGTAGCATTTCTCAAACCCTCCTGAGAGACCTGTGAGTGGAAAACTCATGGCAAACTCACTGTACACTGAACTATGACCTGATTTAGAAATACCTTAGCAATGGTTGCATTTTCACTTTCTATGACTGTTTTTTAACCCATTTATATGAGGTGTGTAATTGGAGAGAAAATTCAATTTCTTTGGAGATGTAATTCATTGACAATTTTAATCAAATTTAGAATGAATGCTAAATTAAGAATAAATTCAGAGTTGAATACATTAATATGGGGGTAAATTAGGAAGGCTTTTAATAGTCAAAAATTGTAAATAGCTTTTATTGAAAAGTGTGCCCACAGTAACATCTGTTATATTGGGGCTAACACAGTTAACCTTTCTCATGGGTCATTATAAGCAACAGTCAATAAAAATGTACGACGCAGAATCCTTCATACGGTTTTATCCCTTTGCACAACATCTCCACTTTTTTTAAGCTGTTAATAATGTTCCAAAATAAACCTTCCATCAGTTCAAGCTATAGCACATTTGTCTGAGGAAAAACATAATAAATGCATTGCCTACAAGCAGTTAAAAAATCAAAACTACTGCAAGCTCAGGAAGTGTCTCTATGGGGAGCCCTGGCACATGGTAACATTAAGTCCCCATGCAAATCCACTCCTGTAAGCTATGGCACAGCTGCAAAAAAAAAAGCAGGCACCATAAATATGGAGGCTGTAGATATAAAACGGCAATGATGTCACGCTGGAGGATTTATAAGTTCCTCCACTTCTAGCTGAGAATGTGGACAATACAAAGCCTTTAAACAATTCTATGTCACATAGGGTCATGGGACACCACAAAAGCAAATATTGTGTGTGTGTGTGTGCGCGTGTGCGTGTGTGTGTGTGTATTAAAATTGGGTTAAAAAAAATCTCTTTCAAAAACGCAGGCATGGTTTGCACTCTCTGTAGCATGCTGGTATTCAAGGACTGAGTTTTCAAAAGAGAAACGTAGGTAGCAGAGTTTCCATCTGGCAGATTCCCTGTTGAAATCATCCTAGCATCCTGCAAGAGTGTTAGTTACATTGCCCTATGCACATATCAGGCATCATTCTCTGGACTCAGCCTTTGAGCTTGGACCCAGGAATTGACACTCAGTGGGCCATGGGACCTCCAACCTCTCCAGGCTTTGTGTGCAAAGTTTCCTAATCATCAGCATAGGGCGTCCTTCTCCCCTGCGCCGTCTTCCCCTCTTCCACAGCGAGTGCTCATTCCCTTGATTGTACCCAGCTATGTGGCTGTCTTCGGCACCATATAATTGTCTCCCCTCTTTTTGAGGTGCCCCATCCAGTGGGCATGCTGGTCACCCTCAGATTCCTCCTAATATGGGTGCACTTTTTGCATCCTTGTCTTCATGGGAGGGGCTGAAAGAACTTCTGGCCCACACAAGCTGACCTGGCCCCTCATGAACATCTATTGAAACTGATGGATCGAATGCCTCACATCTGCCAAGCTGTCATTCAAGCCAGGGGGGATTTGGAGGAAGACAAGGCAAGCATTGTAAAAATGACTTTGTGATCTAGTTTATTGAGCTCGCCTTAAACTCCTAAGTACAGTTGGGGCAGAAAACCTTGTTTCCTGCATAAAACAACTTCACAGAAATGGGAAAATGCACTATATAAGGAGCAAGTGAATATTTTCCCTTGATTTGTGCCTGAAACATACGAGTGGAGGAAAAAAAAAATCCCAGCTGTCTACTGCATTGTGTGAACATATACATGCATTTAAATTACTTATATCATTACTTACAGATGTAATTGTGAAATATGTTCTTTTTGCATTCAAAATTAGGGACTGAACAGATGGTGAACGCTCAGTTTAAAGCAATATGTCCATTAAAATAACCCGTACTGTTGGTGTTTAGTGTAACAATAGCAATGAGTTCATTATAGCAGGGTTCTGCAGCACTGCTCGCGCGGGGAAGAAGAGCTCTCAGAAAATGCTCACTGGCCCAGGTGACACACATTCCGAGACTGGGCCAGTTTTCCACCCCCTCAGCCATCAGTGGAGGGCTTCCAGGGTTGAGCTCCTTGTTTTGCTTAGTATTTTGCTTCTAAAGAAGAAAGTCAATAAACAGCTGACATTTAGCAATTCTTTGCTTCTGGGTTATTTTTTCTCTACTCTCCAGATGTGCTGAAATGTGTGGTTCCAGATGCATCACCTCCAACAGGATGAAATGCTGCTCCCACCAGGAAGGGGGTGTTTACCCAACGAGCCTGGGTCAGGTGTATGGGCTAACAGCACATCAGATCCCTGCTCTCTCTTCTTGGGGCTCTGTGAGGACCACCAGGATGCCAGGCACTCTCTGGGCTGGCCAGGGCTGTCTCCTAACTCAGTTGTGATTAAATCGACCCAAGGCATCTGCATCTGTTGCCGCCTCCCCTGTTCTCCCATGCACCACTCATAATATGAATACTCTCCAAGAAAGGAAAACAAATATCAGCATCCCTCCCCATCCCCTGCCATGATTTCCATTTCGGCAACAGTGCCAGTGGCTAATATCCTCTAAAAAACTGCTATAAATCAAACAGAAAAATGTTGAACTCTCTCTGGGAGCCCCGAGCTAGGAAAGACAGGGAATATCTTCCTGTGCAGTCCTGGGTCAATCCATTGGATAGACTGATTCAGTTTTTCCATTTTTAAAACAGGAAATCATGGTTATTCACCCCTTTCTTATGGCAGTTGGTGACCAAATGAGCTGCACAAACGTCACACCCACAGCGGTTGGGGGGGAAGAGGAAAGAAAGTCCCACCGTGGGAAGAACAGGGGATGTGGAGATGATGGTGTGCAGAAATTGCAGGTAAACTGGCCCCCAAACTGACCAGGAGTGATGGTACCTGACTCATATGAAGGCAAAGTAAACATTGCTCCCAGGCTATGGTTGGGGAAGAGCGAGGCTGAGGACCCAGTTTTCCTGGAAATACCGATGGGAAAAGACTCAGTGAAGAACCAGAGTGTTCGGGGCGGAGGGAAAAAGAACAGAGAAAGGGGACACAGATGAGCTTTCGGGCAGGTGTTATTGTTCTTATGTCAGAGGGTTAGGAAGACGATACATGTCCTCCTGTTCAGGGGGTGCAGGGATCTGCACCCAAACTTATCAGAGTCAAGTGTCTGCATGTTCTTCATGGTGTCAACTCTTTCCTCTTTGCTGCACCAGTACGGAAGGACAGGAGGGAGAGAGGGTGATCCAGGCTTGGGGTGGATGGAGGACAGCCCAGCAATCCCTCAGGACCAATCTTCTGTGAGTGTCACTAGGGATAAAAGAGGGACCGATGGGGATCACTTAGTGGGAGCCGATGTAATTCAGTGGTGCTCAATTATTGCTCTTTATCAGCATCTTCTGTAAAGGATACTCAAGGGCAGCTACCTGGGTCCACTGCAGATCCACTGAGTCAGGATTCCTGGAGGTGGAACCCTGGGCGTTTTTCTTTCTAGAAATTTGCTCTATAATTAGCTCTACCATGTGGGTAGGGTAGAGAAGTCAGAACTGGATCCAGGCATGGTATGCATGCCGACTCGAGATTCCTGACAGCCGTCTTAGCCCATCCCTCCCAGCACCTGCTGTACAGGTCCTCTTCCCAGCCCTGTCCAGTCAACCTGCCCAGACTCCACTTGGTTGTCCCTACGTGGTCCGCGAGCTTGCCATGTACTTCCAAACCATTGTGTTTCTGCTAATTTTATCATTCTATTAGAATATTATTTTAATGGAGTTTTTCCCACCCTTTGCCACTCTGGTGAACCACCACTCATCCTGGGAGGCCACACTTCCACATCACATCCTCTTCGCATTGCTCTAGACTTTACCACTGCCATGCAATGATTATATTAATTGTTGCCCCATTTGTTATGGCAGTGAAGCCACATTCAACATTTACTGTGCTCAGCGAGTCCTGTGGTTCTTGCAAAAAGTGCCGATGCCTGAGTTCTGCCCCAGGACTGCTCATGCACCAGGTGTGTGTTTTCTGAGCATCCCAGGCCGCACAGCTGCAAGTGGCCTCTGCAGCGGAGGCTGAGAACCCTGCAAAGTGCTCGCAGTAGGAGAGTCTTACCTGGGCTTGGCTACAGAGCAAAGCCATGTGACCAAATCCTGGGCCCCCGGAGGGCAGCATGGGTCTTCTTCACTTTTAGCAGCCAGGACCTCCCCAGCACAGTGCCTGACACATAGTAGGTGCCTGGGAAAGAGGTGGCAGATTAAATAATGAGTAAGACTGGCACAGATGGCCCCGTGTGAAGTGCCAGAGGCAACGGGGAAATAAAAGGAAGATGCTGGTAACACCTGCCATGATAAATAAATGAAGGGAACTCACCTGGGCCATGAGAGGAGAGGAAGCAATGAGACGGGGATTCAGAAAGATGGGGGCAGGGGTGGAATTGAAACTGTGGACTCAAAAAAAAAAAAAAAAAAAAAGAATCAAACAAAAGCAGCATAGCTACATGTGGCCAAATACGGGATGTGGTAGTCAAATAGAGTCAGATTAAAGGACGTTTGACTCAAAAAGAAATTAGTTTCACTTAAGTCCACAAAACAAGGAATGGGAATAACTCGAAAAGCAAAAGCAGAAACAACTAATGGCAGGTGTTAAGGGCTAAATCACATCCCCCAAAATTCGTGTGTTGAAGCGCCAACCCTCAGTATTTCAGAATATGATTGTATTTGGAGGCAGAGTATTTAAAGCAGTTGTTAAGTTAAAATGAGGTCATTAGAGTGGGTCTTAATCCTATATGACTGGTGTCCTTTTAAAAAGAGATCAGGCCACAGACACACACAGATGGACAGTCATGTGACGACAGAGAGAAGGTGGCATCTCAGCCAGGGAGAGAGGCCTCAGGAGAAACCATCCCTGCGGATGCTTTGATCTTGGGCTTCTGGCCTCCAGAGCTGCGAGACAGCAAGTGTCTGCTGTTTAGACCTCCCAGCCTGTGATGCTGCTTTATCAATGCAACCTGAGCAAGCCAACACAGCAGGTGAGACTGCGAGGAAGTTGCTCTGCCCACTTAGATGGAAGCTTTATGTCAAAGAGTAGGAGACCCGTCCATGACAGGGCAGGGGCATTATGGCTCCTAAGAGACAGGCAGAGGGCAGGAGAGGAATTCCACATCTGTGGAGGCCAAGCTAAAGTCAGACTCTCTGTGGACTCGTCCTGACCTGTGGCCACTATCATGCAGGGGCCAGTCCGTCACACTTGATAGTTGACCAATAGCACTTACCAGGCAACCTCTGAGGACCAACTCTTTGCCAAGCCTGGGAGAATGGGAGATAAAGGACCCTGGTCAGCCCTCCACTTGTGAGCAGTGAGACAAATTACCAGGCAAAGCCTCGGCGGGATGGAGGAGGACAACAGGCAGAAATGGAAGGATCTCCTGAGCAGCCAGGGGTTGGGAGGGCCATAGATTCTGTCTGATTATATTTTGAAGGATAAGTGAGGATTAAGGAAGAAGGAAATGTTGAGAAATCCAGGTACAGGGAGTAGAAGGGCAATTCCAGTGACAAGAGAACGTCAGGCACCTCTAGACCAAAGGACCTGGTGTGTCCCAGCTGTGAGGGTTAAGGAGATCCAGTGATGGATGGTTCTCCAATGCACCAGGCACCACAGAGGACACTGGAATACGCTGTGCCACCGCAGAACCACCCGGGACTCTGCCTTCATGGGGCCTACATCCTAGCAAGGGGATCTGGTGTCCCAGGAATGGGCAGACCCATGAGTTAGAGCTTACCCCGCTGGCATCACTGATGGTTCTGTTACTTCCCTCTTACATAACTTGCAAATGCATTTTCCTCCACCATGACATCCTTCTCCTTGCTGCCTGGTGAACTCCTATCCATCCTCTAAGGCCCCATCCAGCTTAGCCATATCCTAGATCCTCCACAGAATGAGTTCTTCTATTCTGTGTACCCACAGCAAGTTAAGGATGAGTTGATGAAAGCATTTGCCACACCAGGCTAAGCTTGCTTCTGTGTACAGCCCGCCTTCCCCACCATATCTGTGCCTTCAGCAATTCCTGGTTCAGCAGATGCATGTGGAGTGACTGTGGAAGCGAGTAGATGAATAGAGCGCAGTAGGTACATCATTCACTTAGGAATAAAGGGGGCATTTGGAGATGCAAAATGCACTGCAGTCTCTATACAAACCCCGGCTGAATAAAATGGGCTTCATGGACAAGGCCAGCACCTGAGGCTTCTCATTCCTGGTCAGCTGTGGTCGTGGTTCTGCAGCAAAGAGCAGTGTGCTCACCAGCCCTGGGGCTCTGAGCTCACAACACCTTCCTCTCCACCTCTAGAGCTGCAGGCCGAAGGAAGTAATTGGTGCCACTATGAAGAGCTGGGACTCCAGCCAGGAAAGAGGGCGAGGCCATCAGGGTTGGGGATTTATGTGCCTGGAGGGAGGATTGAGATGCTCAAGGTAGGAGAGCGCACCCTTTCTGTTGACATCATGGGAACAGCAGAAATCAGTTATTCAGAAGCCAAAAACATTGGCGGTGGTGTTTGAAAGATGAGCAATTTCAAGTTCAAAAAATAAGAAATAAAAACTAGTACAAAATTGGAAGAATGATCAAGGGTAGGAAACCTCTCCATCTCAGATGTCAGCATTGTGGGATTTATTGCAAAGAAAGGAAAGATGAGGAGAGCCAGGGAAATGTAAAGGCCTTAGAATGACGAAGCATGTGTGGGATATTTTATGCAAAATTAATATAAAACAGTTGGTGATGGAAAAGGAATCACAGCAGCATGCACATTGTGTGGATAACCTCATAGGAAACCTCAAAACAATATAAGATAATGGATAAGCAAACGCCACATAAAGGGGCCACTGAAAGGTAAGAATTGTATACCTCAATTATGCCTTGATCTTTATGTGTAGCTGCTTTCTAATATATGCTTTTTCCTGTATTGTAAACTCTGGAAGACAAGAAAGGATTTCTTCATGCCGACTTTCCAGCACCTGGCATTGTACCAGGCATTCATTAACAATAGGAATTGAATTGAGGCACAAACACAATGACTTCCACATTAAAATACCATTTAATAGAGTTGACCTGGAAGGAACATATGATTATCTTTACAAATCAGGTGCATTTAAGGAACTTAAAGGTACTGAAAAGGTAGATGAAAGGAACTAAAATGAGCCAGTGGTGGTCCAGTAAGTAAATAGCATAGAAGATTATTTGGTGAGAATGACAAGGCAGCTTCCCAGAGAAGAAAAGAAACTTGGCAAAGATGTTAGTGGAAGAACGGCCTGATCTTGATTCTGCCACTTACCTGTGACCTCAGGTGCACCTCATAAGCTTTGTGGATAAATCGATATGCTTTACATAAACACAGATGTAATTCTTACTGACTATAAAAGTAACACATGCTTATTATTAAAAAAGAAATACAGAAAATGATAATAAAATACAAATGTTGCCTGCAACTTCATTTGCCACACATAATTACCTTTACCATTTGTGTGCATTTCCTTCCAGTTTTTTTGCATGCATTGATTTTTTAAATTTCCTTCCTGAAATTGGATTAATACATCTCGTTTTTATTCTGCTTTTGAAAGTTAACATTTTCTTTTGAGCATTGCCTAACATTGTTAAACATTATTTTTAAATGCTTTTGTAATGCTGTATAGTATTCCATCTAATACATCTATTCATTAATGCAGTAAGCAAATATTTAATAAATGTTCAGGGGGCCAGGTCCTTGGCTAAGCCCTAGAGCTAACAGTGGGAAACAAGGAAGCAGAGGGTTATGGAGAGAGGAAAATGTGGGATTGTAAACACACATAAGTGAGTATTACCATTGACTTAGACCTTCCTCTCTTGTCAGTCATTTATCCAGCGTTTTTGACATTGTAACCAATACATCAAGGCCTTATAGCGGAGGTCACAACCTGAACCTACACTGAGCCTGCTAAGTGCTGGAGATAAGGTGCTAAGTGCAGACACAAGGGAGGTGTTTTCCCTGCTGCATTTCTGAGAATGGGTAGATGGTTTGGAAAGTATCCTAACCACCTGGCTCATGGACTTCGAGCCCCAGTGGGAGAAAAGGCTGTTGCCCAAACAGAATGCTATTTTCAGGAGGGCCTCCAGAAGACACAGGATATGCACAGCCCAGGCAGGATTCCAGGGGCACAGAGTGGCCTCCTGAGACAGAGGCCATGGTGCCCCTCAGGGTCAGAGCTGGAGACGGTGGAGACAGTGTGCTCAGCAGGACAGCAACGTCCTCTGGGTGGCCACTGCATCAGCGCAGGCCAGACTCCTCAAGGGGCTTGCAGCACAGGAGAAAGTGAAGGCATTCTGGTTTCCATGGTAACTGTAATTGTGGCTCCTACTTGGTTTGGTGCAGTTTTTCTGAGTCTTTAAGAAATAATTGCAGGAGGAAGGTGCTGCGCGCAGGGCTGGAGGTCGTGCGTAGGCAGATGGGGGCAAGAGTTCCTCCTGTTTGGGTGTCTGATGAAAACTAGCTGGGAGAGTCAGACTACCTGAGGAACTGACTGCAGGACTGGTTCTGCAGGTATGAACCATGTCAGGGCTCGAGTACATCCTGCCAATGTGATTTCCAGGAGCGCAGCCTCAATTTACACCCCACTATCGAAGTGTGAAAGCGCCATTGCCCCTACCCCTGTGTCCCTGTTAGCCTCCAGGATGTTTAGAAACTGGAAGATTTTTAAATATTTTATCTTTGAGCAGCCCAGGCAGGATACCAGGGGGCACACAGTGGCCTCCTGAGACAGACGCCACGGTACCCCTCGGGGTTAGAGCCAGCAGCTCAGATGGGGGATGGTGTCTTAGTGGGACAGCAGCATTCTCTCCGAGGGCAATGTACTATTTCTGGTATTTTATCTTTGCCAATCTGATGCTATTTAAATGGCACGTTGTTTCAATTTCCATTTTTGTATACTAAAAAAAAATGGCTTTCTCACATATTAATCAATTTTCATTTTCTTCCTAAGCAAACTATCTTTCTATGTCTCCTCATTTTAAAACATTGCAATGGTAGTGTTTCTCATATGGATTGCTATCTATGTGTTAAGGATATTTACCTTTCAGTTTTACATTTGTTGCAGTTTTACATTTTTTGCCATTTAGTTTTGTTTATATTTATTTTTGTTTAGTTTGATTTTTGGCATATAAAGTGTTTTAACCTTCATACAGTCAAACTGATCAGTCATTCTCTTTGATTGTATCATTTTATTGTATGATAGAAAGTCCTGCTCTATCCTGGACCCACTTAAATACTGAGTGTGTTTTTCTTATGTTTTTAATGGTTTCCTTTTTTCACTTTTGTCCCTAAATTTATCAGGAATGTTTTTGGAACATAGTTAATGGAAAGAAGAGAATGTAATCTCTATTTGTTTCCCCTGTGTAACTATTTTTCCAATGCTATTTGTTGGATAACACCCCTTTTCTCTTCTTTTACAATGTATCCTTTATCACATTTTAGATCTTCATTTAAACTTCTCAAGTTTCAGTGCTTTTTTAATCTTTTACAAAAAATTATATTTCTATTGTAATGTTAATTTTTGATTTATGGAAGTATTTCAAATAATGAGAATATCTATTATTTTTCTTCCAGCTGCACTTTTGATTTATTTTTATTAAGTTCCAAAAATAATTCTGCTAATACCTAGTATATTGCATACTAGTTCACTTAATCTTCAAAAATCTTTGAAAAGTATATTTTATAATTTCCACTTTATACTTGGAGCAATTTAAAGTCAAAAAATCCTAGAAACCTGCCAACATTGCTAATAAATTTTAGCAGATGAAACTAGTAGACCAGAATTTCTACCATGTCCCTCTGATGGTAAATCTCAAGTCCTCCAAATCTCACAGAGATCTTCCGGGATTTTGATGATTATATTTGAACCAAAATCCTCAAAATATTCCTCTGAAAGTATTTTTGGTGTTAAGAACCAGTGAAGAAATGCTTCATCAAAGACAGTGAGTGATACGAGGAAGAAAAGGTGAGAGGAGGGATTCCTGTTCCTCAGCTGCATTTGCTGGTCTCTGCATCCAGTTCCAGGAACACAATCACCTCCACCAACATTACTCAGGTCTCTATTCTTTTCCATTTACACATGGGGTTTAAAGTCTCCACAGGGCCAGAGGTGCTGTTATTATGAATCAAAATAGTTTCCTTGGTACAATGGGGATTGATTGTTTATCAACTATGGAAGAGCAAAGAATTCACAGTGATTTCAAGAGTAACTGCTAAAATCATGGTAACAGCTAAAATTGTAAGCTAGTTTTGTCACCTGAAATTTCATTTGAGGTGTCTAACTTAAAGGGCAGTGCTTTGTGTATCCTGAATGTTATCTTCCTGTAGGAAAAAAGTGGTACCTCAATAGCTTCTATAGTTTTCCAATTTGAGTAATTTGCAATTTTCAAAGAAAAATACACTTCCAGTCTGGTTGAAAGAAAATATAGCGAATGTTGGGATAGTGGCCAGAAATGAATTTCTTCACTCCTAAGTAAGTTGGATAATTCTGTATTATCAGCCAATCCATTGAAGAAAACAGGAGTTAAATCTTTATCTGAAAGGTGAGCTCTCACATAGGAAGTTAATGGCTAAGAGTGTGATATGGTTTGGCCATGTCCCCACTCAAATCTCATCTTGGATTCCCACATGTTGTAGGAGGGACCCAGTGGGAGGCAATTGAATCATGAGGGCAGATCTTTCCCGTGCTGTTCTTATGATAGTGAATAAGTCTCACAAGATCTGATGGTTCTAGAAGGGGAAGTTTCCCTGCATAATCGAAAATGTCTCTCTTTTTTTGCCTGCTGCCATCCATGTAAGATGTGACTTGCTCTTCCTTGCCTTCCACCACGATTGTGAGGCCTCCCCAGCTATGTGGAACTGTAAGTCCATTAAACCTCTTTCTTTTGTAAATTGCCCAGCCTCAGGTATGTCCTTATTAGCAGCATGAAAACAGACTAATACATAGTGAAATTTATTTTATTAGTATTTCTTCAAGGTTTCTAGCATCGTGTGGCTATGATACGAGGAAAAAAGCAAACCTATGTAGATATTTTTCTACATGAATGCTTTTGCTCTCAAAATAGTAAAAGAAATTCCTTTGGAGGAGAAGTTGCATGCATGCATCTTTTTGCATGGATTGTCCTATCGTTCACTCAATCTGTAAACTCCAGTACAGGCAACTCCAGCTCATTGTTCTGCCAAATGCAGTTGTCACAGAGGCCTAAAGAATTTTTTTTCTTGAAGGAGGAGCTATTTCATTCCCAAGTAACCAGACACACTTAAAATATCTAATGGAAGGAACTGGTGGATTTTCTCTCAAACCTTAAAATGCTCTCAATTAAAAAACTTTTCCAGAGAGAGAAGAAAATTGCCAATGCTGAGATTTATGTAGTAATTTTATTCATTTTGAAATGTGATAGATATTAGGTATTGTGGCAGATTGTGAGATAATATTCATCTCTCTTGTAAAACATATATTCCCATGGGTTATCTAGAAAGTATCAGACGTTTCGGCCAGAATAAAGTATCATCTATTTCCAGGAGACTTTTCCCATCAGGGCTTTTGAGCAGACCTTGAAAACAAATCTACGTATCCTTCTCCTGTCTTTGTGAACCATTCATGTGATAATTCTGGGACTGGCTTGGAACCCCCCACCCCATCACAGAGACCAATACACATTCCGTGCTATTGGGGTACTAGGTGGAATATCCCGCAGTTCAGAATTAGGTTTTCAGTTTCATCCCTCAAAACAAAGAATTTTCAAAAATTCCCCTATGTGGCCTGCTGGAATATCTAAATCTGGTTTTCAGTGTGGGACTTGTTGTACTATAAACAAAAGTCTATTACATTTAGGAAAATAGAAAAATCCCAGATTTGTTTCAAAGTAGTCAATTTGTGCATGAGTCGTCTCTCTCTCTCTCTCTCTCTCTCTCTCTCTCTCTGTGTGTGTGTGTGTGTGTGTGTGTGTGTGTGTGTGTGTGTGAAAATTAGACTGTTTTCATATTTCCAAGAAGATTCTAGGTTTTGCTTTATGGCTGAGCACATCTCAGAATGAATGTTCCTCATGTCACTCCTCACCAGAGTCCTGGAAGAACCAGAGACAAGAGATGGGATTGGAGCAGCTGTTTGTACTGCTGCAGGGAGGGAACACCTCCTGGACCCACCCACAGTCCCACCCTGAGTGTGTTGGCACAGCCTCAGTAGGGTCACTGTCCTGTCCGCAGCCACAGCGCCTGCTGAGCAGCCCTTTCTCTAGGGCTGTCAAAGCCAGATCTGAACCCACAGCCACAGCCAGGTAATTCTGAGAAAGTGAAGAATCTAAGACTGTGTGGCAGATCCACGGTGCATTTCTGTGAACCACATTTTCAGCTAGTGCCAGAGCGTCTGCAGTCTGCAACACCTCTCCAATAGCCCTTCTCTTTAAGTTTCAAGTAGGAAAGAACAAGGCAGCCCGTAGTCCCAGCATTTTGGGAGGCCAAGGTGGGCAGATCACGAAGTCAAGAGTTCAAGACCAGCCTGGCCAACACGGTGAAACCCCATCTCTACTAAAAATACAAAAATTAGCCAGGGGTGGTGGCACACTCCTGTAATCCCAACTACTCAGGAGGCTGAGGCGGGAGAATTGCTTGAACTCAGGAGGCAGAGGTTGCAGTGAGCCGAGATAGAGAGGTTGCGCTCCAGCCTGGGCAACAGACTGAGTGTGGCTCTGTAAAAAAAAAAAAAAAAAAAAAAAGAGAAGAGCAAGGCAGTCAGACATAAACACTCAGAATGCAAGCCCTGCCTGTGCCCACGTCCGCAAGCTGGTGTGGCCCTCAGTTTTCAGAGCATAGGCCAATTCAGGGGACATGTTTAGAGCAATGCGTGGAGGTCATCATGACTCTTGCTTCAGCTGTCCACAGGGCACCACAGGCTTACACAGGCAGACATGGCCTTGGTCATAGTGCTGGACTGGAAACCCCCCTTCTTTGCTAACAGATCAACAATGAATCGTGACCTTAGAGATTAAGTGATCCTACCCTCTTAAGGCTGTAATAATGTGCATATCACCATAGCTTTGCTATAAAAAGTTTATTCTCTTCTGAGAAAATATATCCTTAAATCTCTTTTCTGTATCATCTGGTCTTACTTCTTTACACACACCCTGAAAATTATATATTTCCTTCATCCTGAGCACTTTTTGCAATAAAAACTGATATTTAACCCATCAGCAAGTCCTGTGGGTTTTACATCTAAAACACATTTTAAATCCATTTATGCAGCCTCTGTCCCCCACCATCTATCCCCCTCATCCTCTTCTGTAATAGAACTTGGGAATTTCAGCTGGGTGCGAGATTCCATTTCCCAATCTTCCTTGTAACCAGCCACGACCAATAGGATGTAATTAGACATCGTGTGTGAACTTCCAAAAAAAGGTCCTTAAAGGAAGGGAGCAGGCATTTCTCCTTCTCTTCATACTTTGCTTCTAATTGGAATGCAAACCTGATGGCTAGATCTAAAGCA
This sequence comes from Chlorocebus sabaeus, assembly GCF_047675955.1. NCBI lineage: Eukaryota > Metazoa > Chordata > Mammalia > Primates > Cercopithecidae > Chlorocebus > Chlorocebus sabaeus. The sequence continues at coordinate 4,924,309 of NC_132921.1, forward strand.
GCTATCTTGGACAATAAGGTAAGCTTCAGAATGAAGGCCATGCATGATGGGACAAGATAGAAAATCCTGGGTCTTCTGTACAAGCATCCTATCAGCTCTGGACTGCATACCTAGAATTCTGTGGGAGAAATGAACTTCCATCTCCTTTAAACCCTGCTTTTACTTAGGGTTTGGGGTCACTTGTGGCTGAAACTAATCCTAACTAATACGTTCCACGACTTTATCCAGGATCACCTGGTTGCCGTCATGTCTCATTTGGACACCTGGCTGTCTCCCTGCTTTCTTTCTACCGAAGCAATCGCAGGGATCTTTACAAGCACAATCAGATCACGTTACTGCCCTGTTTTAAGCCCTCTGATGGCTCCTCATTGTACTTAGAATAAAATTCAAACACCCTGAGATGGTCTCCACCATCCCTGGCACCTCTTATCCTACCCCTAAGCACCTCACATGTTGCACTCAGCCGTGCTGGCTCCGCCCTGTTCCTCCAGGAAGCCTGGGCTGTTCCTGCCTCAGGCCTTGGCACTTGCTGTTCCCTCTGCTGGGGGCACTCTCTCCACACACCTTGGCGGCCAGTCCTTCTCACCCTGTGGATTTCAGTTTAAATACACATCGCCAACCAAGCTTTTCCCTGGCTGCCTGATGTAGTGTTTGCCTGTCCCCATCCACTGGTCTGATTTCCATGTCAGAGCATCAGTCAGGATCTCAGTGGAGGCCATGATGCCTGAGCCTTTCTCTTCTTCTCGCAGTGGAAGGTGGACTCAGCGGGAAGGGGAACCCTTTCATTCCTGCTTAGTTTCATATTTTAAACACCTAGAAAGTGTGTGGCTCTTGGTAGGCATTTAATATAAACTTTTTTTAAAAAAAGAAATGAAACTTTTTCTTCCACTTTATGAAAATTTTAAAGAAATTTCTCTTAAACTTTTTTGTTCTGTCTAAGATTTCATGCTGATGCCACTCTTCCTTGCCCACCCCAAGGCTCTTCCAGGGATTCGTCCCTTTCTTCAATGACACTTTAAATATCTCTGACTTGTCCTTAACGCATTTGAATCCTGGGGTGTTTGTGGATCTATGTTCTCCTCCAGATGAGAGCTTTGAAGGGCAGGGATCTCGTCTTGTTCAACTTGGCACTCTCAGTGTCAGGCATCGCACCTGGCCGTGCTTATTTTCACAAAAGGATGGGTTCCATTTTGAAGGACCACCGAATTTTGCTTTGGATAATAGATCTGCAATCACTATCCAAGTTGTCTACTTTTGTAATCTCCATGGCATGGTTGGTAGGAGGAAGGACTAAAGGAGAAGTTTTCAAGTTGCCCAGCTTCTCTGTGGTCTGGCTGGTTTTGCTTTGCACCACATTGAAACTTCTATCTGGTCCACCAGCCCCCAGTGAAAACAACTCTGCCTGCTTTATTCCCAGGGTGATTTTTGCAAACCAAGGTTATAGTGGTGCCTTCTAGGAAGGCAGCCTTCTGGGAAGTGTGACCTGGAAAAGACTGGAGGAACAGAAAAACAGGAGAGGAAACCCCAGGAGCAGGAAAACAGAAGTGAAAATATGGTGACCATTGGTACAACAGATCTAGTTGTTATCCTTGGTAGATCTTGGGAGGTGGAACTAGGGGACCAAGCAGGTCAGCAGCCACCGCAGGGCTCATGGCTTTTGAACGGTGGACAGTAGAGAAATGGCTGCCCACTGGCACCAGGTTTTCATCGTCGGCACAATTGAAATTTGGGGCTGGATACTTTCTTATGTTGGGGATGCTATCTCACACACTGTAAAACATATGGCAGCATCCCTGGCTCTACCCAACAGCTGCCAGCAGCACACCTGTCCTCAAAGACTTTTGACAACCGAAAATGCCTCCAGCTATTGCCAGATGTTCCCTGAGGGTAAAATCATTCCCTTCAATTGAAGTTTGTCCTGGATGCTTCAAACACGTGGTGCATGCTCTTTGTGAACAAGGATACTTCTGGTGACTGTGGGGAGGTGATTTTTCTGATGAAGATACACTCAGGGTGGTCTCACGGGCAGTGGAAGCCACCTAATGGTACCATGAGTCCAGGGAGAGCTGGGAGGACAGAGACTCGCACACCAACCAGGAAAGGAGCACTCCCTGTCTGGACATGTGGCTGGGCAGCTGCAGTGAGGCAATGGCTTCGGCTCTGACGCCTTCCAGCAGGGCATCCATCACTTCCCAACTTCCCTCAGGCCCCACTCTTCGCTATTGCTTACCCTAACCCATTCCTCCTTTCTGTGACCTCTCAGGCCCTGGAAGGGATCTGAGTTTGTCATCCTTGGAACAAAGCATCAACAGGTGCTGGTGACAGAAATTACACTGACAGGCCAGGAAGTCCTAGAATCTCTATTTAGTGCACCTTCTTAATATTTCAATATGCATATGTAACTCCTCACATGTAATTTCATTGTAAGAATATCTGGTCCATATCTCAGATTTTATGAGGATTATTACAAGTACTGTGTCCTAGGAACATCCCAGAACATTACTGGAGAAATCGGGAGCCTCTGCCCTCTGGAGCTGCTTAGTGCTGGGGTTACTTCTCTGTTTTGCAAATCTCTGGAATGGGCAGCTCCAATACATCAGGGTCTGACCACAACTTCTACTTGCTCTAACTCTGAGACCTGGGCCCCTTGCTCACTGGAGGGCCAAGCTCGCCATCACCCCCAATGCCCACTAAATCTCAGGCTTGCATTAAGTGCGTCTTCTTCTTTTCCCCACTGGGCTCCTGGGGCTGTTGACGGGAATGCACACGGGGCAGCAGCTGCAGCATGCTTCCAGCAACATCTTCATTAGGCTGTCAATTCTGGACCCCCAGAAAATGACCAGGCTGTCACATCTCTAAGAAAATGAGCAAATCTGCCCTGAATTCTGCCCCCAGCCCACCTGCCATTCCTCCAAATGCCTGTGTTTGCAACTGTTTTCTACCTCCCAGAGGAGGCTCCACATTTCCCCGGTAATGTTCTGGGATGTTCCTGGGCACACAGTATTTGTGATAATCTTCATAAAATCTGAGATATGGGCCAGACGTTCTCACAATGAACTTATATGTGAGGAGTTACATATGAAGAACCACCCCTTCTCCTATTCAAAGCCAATCCTCCACTGCGCCTGTGACCCCTACCTTTCGTTTCCATATTGGATGCTGCTCCATGAGGTAGTTGCTATATCCGATCTTTTTCCTCTCTATGGTCTGCTTTCTTAAAGCCTTTGAGCCTGAGGACATTTCACTTTTTTTTTTTTTTTTTTTTTCTTGAGACAGAGTCTCGCTCTGTCACCCAGGCTGGACACTCCTTTTAAAAAACCCTCCCTCCACCCTTGTCATCAGCTCCAGCTCCATCTCACCTCTTCTCATTGTAAAGTCAGGGACTTGGACATCGTTTCTTGTTTTCTGGCCTATAATATGGTCTGTCCTGGAGAATGTTCCGTGTGCTGATGGAAAGAATGCATATTCTGCAGTTTGGGGGTAGAATGTTATGTAAATATCTGTTAAGTCTATTTGTTCTAGGGTATAATTTAAGTCCATTGTTTCTTTGTTGACTTTCTGTTTTGATGACTTCTGTAGTGCTGTCGGTGGAGTATTGAAGTCCCCCACTATTATTGTGTACCACCGATCTCATTTCTCTGGTCTAGTAGTAATTGCTTTATGAATTTGGGAGCTTGGGAGTTAGGTGCATAAATATTTAGGATTCTGATATTTTCTTGTTGGACTTATCCTTTTATCATTATATAACATCTCTTTTTGTCTTTTTTTTTTAACTATTGTTGTTTTCAAGTCTGTTTTGTCTATTATAAGAATAGCTACTTCTGCTCACTTTTGGTTCCCATTTGCATGGAATATTTTTTGCTACCCCTTTACCTTAAGTTTATGTGAGTCTCTATGTGTTAGGTGAGGCTCTTGAAGACAGCAGATACTTGGTTGGTGGATTTTTATCCATTCTGCCCTTCTGTAGCTTTTAAGTGGAGCATTTAGGCCATTTACAGTCAACAATACTATTGAGAAGTGAGGTACTGTTCTATTCATCATGCTAGTTTTTGCCTAAATACCTCATTTTTTAAATTGTTATTGGTTTATAGGCCCTGTGAGATTTGTGCTTTAAGGAGGTTCTGTTGTGGTATATTTTTAGATTTTGTTTCAAGATTTAAAACTCCTTTTACCAGTTCTTGTGGTGTAGACTTGGTAATGGTGAATTCTCAGCATTTGTTTGTCTGAAAAAGACCTTATCTCTCCAATATTTATGAAGCTTAGTTTTGCTGGATACAATATTCTTAACTGATGATTGTTTTGTTTAACGAGGCTCAAGATAGGACCCCAATCTGTTCTGGCTTGTAAGGTTTCTGCTGAGAAATCAGCTATTAATCTGATAGGTTTTCCTTTATAGGTCACCTGATGCTTTTGTCTCACAGCTTTTAAGATTCCTTCCTTTGGACTTTAGATAACCTGATGACTACGTACCTAGGTGATGATCTTTTGGTGATGAATTTTCCAGGAGTTCTTTGAGCTTCTTGCAGCAAAGCCAGAGAAGTTTTCCTCAATTATTCCCTCAAATAAATTTTCCATACTTTAATATTTCCCTTCTTCCTCGGGAACACCAATTATTCTTACATTTGGCCATTTAACATAATCCCAAATTTCTTGGAGGCTTCATTCATTTTTTAATGCTTTTTTCTTTGTCTTTGTCTGATTGGGTTAATTCACAAGCTTTGTCTTTGAGCTCTGAAGTTCTTCCTTCTACTTGTTCTAGTCTATTGTTGAAACTTTCCACTACATTTTGTATTTTTTTAGGTGTGTGTTTCATTTCCAGAAGTTGTTATTGTTTTTTCTTTATGATATCTATTTCTCTGGAGGGTTTTTCATCTGTATTCTTTTTTTAAATTTCTTTAAGTTGATTTTCACCTTTCTTTGGTATCTCCTTGAGTAGCTTAATAACCAACCCTCTGAATTCTTTATCTGGCAATTTAGAGATTTCTTCTTGGCTTTGATCCATTGCTGGGAAGCTAGTGTGAAGTATTGATGGTGTTATAGAACCCAGTTTTGTCACATTACTAGAATTACTTTTCTGGTTCCTTGTCATTTAGGTAGACTATTTCTTAAAATTGTTCTTGAATTTATTTCTCATTGGACTGTGTTTTGGTTTTTGTTCTTGTTTTCTTTCTTTTTTCCCTCTCAAGGATCAGACTTTAATGTTTATTTTATCCTAATTTGATTCTTGGTGACTGTAGGGGTGAAGACTCTGTATGAGATCCTTAGTTACAGAGTTTTTGTGCACTGGTTTTCCCTGATGCTCGTTGTAGCAGTTACATTCTTGGTGTGTGGATGAGTTCACTGTCTCCTATGGAGTCGGAATGGCAGGAATCTCTTGAAACTTGTCTCATTCTCTGATGGTGTATACTTTATCTATTTATTAATTTTTTTCCTGCTGTTCTATTTACTGCATTGATGATTCAGGCTTCAGACCAATCAGGGAGGTAACCCTGGGTAGGCACCCATTGTCACCAAGGCAGGTGGGTAGATGTAATAGCCAACAGTGGGCCAAGGCCCCAGGTTTTATCAGGGTGAAGAGTGAGAGCTACCTCAGCTCCCCTCCCAGGTCAGCAGCAAAGCTATTCACCCAACAGCCTCACTCCTGTCCTGGTGTTTTAGCTACTCGATCAGGCACCTCTTTTCATCTATAGGAATGTTGATTCTCCAAGTAGGGAGGAATTGTGACTCTTCCTCTCGTACAGGCCTGACTCTGGAGTATGGTCCTCCTGTGGGGCTGCACTCAATTTGGACTGTTCCAGAATGGCTGTCTATAGGTGCCTCCATGCTGCATTCCTGTGGGAGAAGCCCCAGCTATGTCTTCAGAGGTGTACCAGAGGAGAACAACGACCCCTTCTCCAAGGCCCTTCATGATCACAGAGGCTGCCTGTCTGTTGGGGTATAGGTGCAGACTTTCCCTATAGCACCAAGCACTGCAATTATGTCTCTGCTGTGAGAAACTGTCCACTGGCAGAAAGATCTGGAACTTAAGGTCCACTGTTCAGATTTTTTTTTGTCCTGCAGATGTAGTGCTTGATGAGGTGCTCTCCCCCTTCCCCTAGGGATCGGGCTTCCTGAGAGCCAGGCTGCAGTGGTTGTTATTGCTCTTCTGGATCTAGCCACCCAGAAGGGGCTACCAGGCTCCAGGCTGGTGCTGGGGAGTGTCTGCAAAGAGTCCCATGATATGGTCCATGTTCTGGTCTCCCAGCCATGGATACCAGCACCTGCTCTGATGGAGGTGGCAGAGGAGTGAGTAGGCTCTGTGAGAGGCCCTGGTTGTAGATATGTTTTGTGTGCTGGCTTTCTTAAATGCTGATTATACGATTGGTGAAGTTGTCATGTGATCTGACTCAGGGCCTCTGGTTAGCCAATATGTTGCAGGCTGTGGGATTAACTGCTGTTTTCTCCTTCTTTGGAGCAGGGTTACTCTGTCATGAGTTGCTGTGATGGCCTGAGTTGGTTGACTTCTAGCCAGGAGGTGGGACTTACAAGAGAGCACCAACTGCAGTAATAGAAGGGGGATAGAAGCTTGCCCTAAGTTGGCCAGGGTGAGTATTCTGGTTACTCAGACAATGGTTGGGGTCATAAAGCTCCCAAGAGTGTTTGTCTTTTGTGTTCAGCTGCCAGGGCAGGTAGAGAAAAACCATCAGATGGGGGCTGGGGGCAGGGTTAGATGGGTCTGGGCTCAGAGTCTCTTTGGGTGGGAATTGTCACAGTCACTGTTGGGGATGTGGGGGTGGTTCTCAGGCCAGTGGGGTTATATTCCAGAGGGATGCATACCTCTGCTTAGCAGTATTGTTCACCAGGGAAGTGGAGAAAGTCAGCATCGAAAAGTCTCTCCCACCTCCCACACAGGTGGCACGGCCAGTCTCGCTCCCACCGTGTCCCACTAACAGCACTGAGTTTATCTCCAGACAGCCTGTGTTGGGCAGGTGGGCGGGGACACTCAGACCTGGCCCCAGGCCATAAGCTACTCTACTGAGCAAGTAAGCTCAGTTTTCAGCCCCTCCCCATCTGCCTGCACTGTTGGCTGAGGCCCTTGCCCTCCTATCTCCTATCTGCAGCAGATCCCATTCCCCCCCAGATTCTGCTCCAGAAACGTAATGTCCAGTCAAAATTATTGCACAATTCAGTTGCAAGCTTCTTACAGCCGGTGACCCTCCCCGCATTCTGCTTGGTGCCTTCTCTGAAGGCCGCTGTGAGATATAGTCAGGGATGGGCTCCAGCTGAGACTGGGAGTGCCTATAAGGCTCTGCCCGCTGCTGCTGCTTCTACTTTTATATTTTGCATGGCTCCCTAAATCCATTTCAGCTCCAGGTAAGGTTAAATCCTTCTCCCTTGATCTGGATTTTCAGATTCCCCAGTGGGGATATGTGTTCGGAGGCAAGTTTTCACCTCTCATAGTTTGGGGAGGGACTCAGTTTTCCACCTGTCTCAGGGAATGTGCAGCAGTATGCCACTTCTTTCAAAGGATCTGTGAATTCTCTTGGTTTTCCTGCCGTGGTTCTTGGGTCAAGAGGTGGTGTGAATCTCCAAACACTGTTCTGTCCATCCACATGGGAGCTGGAGTTAGTCGTCTCTCCTATCTGCCATCTTCTCATCATCCCCATTAGGTATTTCCCACCAGATATTCTTTGGGCAGAGAAATCTCAGATAGTTGTCTGATCACAGTCTAACTGCTTAAAGAGGGGCCTTGGATGGAGGCTTCCAGGCCACAGTTTATACAAGAAGTTTTGTAATCAACTGGCTTAAACCTAGGCAGGAAAGATAACTCTCGCTCATGCTCCTGGGCCAGCAGCTCTGCCTTGAGCCCGGTACCCTGACATCAGTCAGACAGTGGGCACTCTTTTCTGCCTCCTCTTGGGAGCTGTGCTCACTCACTGCAGCTTTGCCGGCTGTGGGCAAGGTCTGTTAGTTTACGGTTACAGCTCAGACTGTTTCTGTGAGCGCCTGGCCTGCCCTGATTTCCTCTCTCATGGAATATGGGAAGCTCTGCAAATTCAGGAGAAGAGGGACTCCCCTGACGGAAGACATTGTCTTGTAAGAACCCGTACTAGTTTAGGCTTAAAGCATGAGATGTTCTCAGTGGAAATATTCTGAAGCCAAAATAAATAAAAAAGAAAAAGTGGAAAAGAGTCAAACAGGCAATTATTTGCAATAGAAAAAAAACTATTGATTTTTCTTTTTGATACATAGTCTAAATTATCCCTCAAGAAAAGTAGTAATGCATCTTTAAACAGATTTATTGGTTCTAAGAGGGAAAAAATGTATTATTTAACTTCAATGCTATTGGATTTTTCTTTTATGTTGGATATAGAAATAGGACAGACGAACAGAGTGGGACGAGAAAATTCCTTCAAGAATCACAGTTGTTGTGGATCCCAAGGTAAGAGACTGACATTTCTCTCAAAGCAGTACAAGTTTGTAAATAAAAGATCATTTTTCTGGCTAAATAAATTATATTGCACAGTTAAGTCGCGTACATTTTTCACAAGACCTGAAGTTCCTGTGGGTGGAGTGAACAAACCACAGAGATCCCCCAGCATGTCCTATAGGCTCAAGTTCTTTCTTGTGAAGGAATTTTGCCCTGGGCAGAATCCTGTGACTTCTCTGATCCTGGAGCTCCACGTCGCTTCTCTGAGCTGGAATCTCCCCATGTTTCTCACTCATTGACTTCTGAGATCAGAAAATACACAAACTGCTGACACACAGAGATGTCTCGCAGTCGGCTACAAACAGGAGTGTGTGGTTGGTGGAAAGAGCCGGGGCCTGCTTTTCCCAGCTCCTCATCCTGGGCCTCCTTAGAAGGGACTTTGGGTTCTGTGGGGCGTGGCACATTTGGGGTCCCGCAGTCTGTGGGCCTGGTCCTGCTTCTGTCTAGGCACCTGTTCTGTGGCCTTGCAAACCACTTCACCCAGGTGTCATCATCTGTCACCCAGAGGCAATCTCAGGTGACCTTGCTGAATCATCACAAACAAAAACTGCTCAGAATGATTGGAAAACATTTTTCAAATGTAAAAGTGCTCTAAAAGCCATGGATGAAAATTTCAAGCCACCACTACCAGCCAAGCCCCTCATCACATTTATTCCTTATAGTTCAGCAGTTTAGGATGGTTTTGTGTTTGTTTCAATAACTGGGCTCTCTCAATTACTTAGGGACATATTCACTGGGATTCCATATAAAATAACCCATAAAACTAGTGTTCAGAAGCCATCAAGGCACTCATGATAGCAAAGGAAGCTCCTGGGCCGCCCTCCTCCCCACTCCTTCAACCACACTTCTCCCTACAGCTGCCTGGGCGTTTTCATTCCCCTGCCTGCAGGTGATGCAGATGCTGGCACAGAAAAGGAAGCACCAACACAGCTCACTCCGTTCCACGCGGCAGTTCTGTCCTCTCTCGGTGATGATTGCAGTCTGCTGGCCAGGCCTGGAGTTTTCTACTTCTAGTCTGGGAACTAGGAGTAATAAGCATGCCAGAGCAATCCGCACATGTGTTGAAGAGCTGCATTCTGTTCCAGTGGCTTTGGACTAGAAAACCTCCTTCCCTGTTCAATCAACAAGATGAGGCAAGAGTTGTCTTGGTCATACAACAACATAGGGCATAAAGGGTCTTCCCACATCGTCATCTGCAGTCATCTGGTACACTTTCCTCTCAACCTCCCCTCCCATAGGTGCACACGCATGCCTGGACCTCATCCCTTCTACCAACAGAACTCAGCAGTCGTCTATTTGAGGACAAGCAGCAGGTCATATTCTATACGCCCACATATGTATCTGGGGAGACTGGCTGGTTGCAAGGGTTTGTAACCACCTTCCAGGCAGATGACAAGATGGAACCTTCTCGACATACACCTCAGTTAAAAGTCAAGTCAATAAAAGCTTGGCTGCATGAAAGAGGACGATGCATAAAGACTGGCTGTGTATCTTCGGTTGATCTGAGTAAGAAATGCTTCCATTCAATGAGGCCACTGAGTTTATGATCAAATCTCCTGGTAAAGAATAGAGCACAGAGAAACCCATATTCTTACCGTGTGACAAATGAGACTGTGAACACGGACCCTTCTTTAAAACTCCAGCTAATTCAGGTCGCAGAATGAAGTGTGCCATGTCATAATTAATCCCTCATGTATTGCAAGCAATTTAATGTCAAAATAATCAACAGGAGCGTTTTTTTACCCTTTTGTGCGTACATAATAAATACTGTCATTTAGCTGCAGCAAACATGGGGTTTCTTTCCTGGTCTTTGAATAACGCTCCTTGTGAGGTAAACCCCAGACCTCCTTCTCCATCTCCCCCTCCCCAAGCCCTACAAACCACACATATAGACACTCTTTAGGAAAATAAATCATGAATATCAAAAGAAAAGTAGTGTGATCATTTCTAGTTGGTACTTGGCATCGTGATTATTCTAGCTCAGAGTCTAAACACAAGCTAGGGGCAAACAGCACAGGAGAAGGAAGGAATCCGAGTGGAAAGGGTGCCCTCACACTGTTTGTCATTTATTTTTTTCCTCGTGGATTACTGTTAGTGGCGTGACATTTATTTTTCCAAGGTTAAGTCCTTGCTATTAAATAATCAATGAATTTCTTTGGTTAAACCTGGCTCACTTTTTAAATAAACGGTGTCAGAAGTGGAGTGGCCTAGTGCTGACTTTTTCCTCTGTAGCAGGGCAGGTGTGGAGGGACCTGGGTGTCTGCCTTCTTCTTCAGACCACACTTCCTCCCCAGAGGCAGCATTTCACAGCCTTTATTGCATCCTCCACTTCCAGGAGACTAGTGTTCCTTTTGCTTTAGATAGAAGCTCTCCTGTTAAATTAATATAGTGATCAAAAAGAGAGCCCGGGAGCAAGCTTCATGTAGATAATTAATCTCCAGTTGCTTTCGTTGAGAAATAACTGAGCTAAAATCTAGGCTTTGAGGTGACACTTCGCAACAGGTGGGAAAGCCAAAGCAGGACTCTTCTGCTTTAACTGATCTGTGTGAAAATGATTGTTAAATATTGAAGTGGAAGACAAGACTCCAAGAAGAGCTCCTTCTTGGTGATTAGTTTTTAAAGATCATGGACCAGACTTTCCCGTGAAATCACATTATGTGTTGCCCTTTGGCATCTGTTCAGCCATTGTTATCAAAGAACACAAGTCCCTCCTTTAGGTATTTACACATGTTTTGTGGATCTGCAAGAAGCTCGCCACTACTTATGTTTCACAGTAATTACAGTTTTCTTTACACCATTATCGATTCTTAATTAACTCATACAAAGTACCTACTTTACCAAAAGCTTTGGATAGAGGCTCCTGTGATGTGGAGAAAAATAAAACACAATTCAGTCCTGCAGGCGCGCACACACACACACACACACACACACATATACACGCATACACACACACAGACATTCACACACAGGCACACACACATACACACACACACACACAGAGGCATTCACACACAGACATACACACACATACACACACACATACACACACACACAGAGGCATTCACACACAGACACACACATACACACATACATACATACACACACACACACACAGAAACATTCACACACAGACATACACACACACACACAGAGGCATTCACACACAGACATACACACACATACACACACACACATACACACACACAGAGGCATTCACATGCAGACATACACACGCATACACACACATACACACACACTCATACACACATACATACATACACACATACACACACACACACTGAGACATTCACACACAGGCATACACACACATACACACACACACATACACACACACAGAGGCATTCACATGCAGACACACACACACATACACACACACATGCAGAGGCATTCACACACAGACATACACCACATGCACACACACACACACACACAGAGGCATTCACACACAGACATACACACACATACACACACACACACACACAGAGGCATTCACACACAGACATACACACACATACACACACACACACACACAGAGGCATTCACACACAGACATACACACACATACACACACACATACACACACAGAGGCATTCACACACAGACACACACATACACACACACACACACAGAGTCATTCACACACAGACACACACACACATACACACACACACACATGCACACACACACACACACACACACAGAGGCATTCACACACAGACACACACACACATACACACACACACACGCGCACACACACACACATACACACACACAGAGGCATTCACACACAGACACACACACACACAGAGGCATTCACACACAGACATACACACACATGCACAAACACACTATTCAACAATGACAATAACATTCATAACATTCAATAACCTTCTGGGTGTCAGTGCCTCAGAGACCAGGACTGTTTCTCGTTTCTCCATGAATTCACAGTTCCTGGAAAGATGCTTTGCACATGGTGGTCAATCAACCACCGTCCTGGCATGATAATGGTCACCTGGACAGGAAGGGAGGCCTTTTTGGCACAGATGAGGCAACAGGTCACCTACAGAAAACATGAGCCGTGTTGGGGAACTTAAGAGGGCACTACAATCGTTTTGCTCTCCCGGATCTTACCACACCTCCAAGGACGTTGGAATGCAGTTGAAAGGCACACGACGTCTTTGAGTGGCAGCATATAAAGGTGTTGCCAATCAAAATCATTCTTTCGAATGACCTTACTAGATCCAATAACCAACACTCCAGTGCATCCTGAGTGGATGGTACAGGTATGATGAGTAGAGAGAGTGCCCTTTGTGAAGAGATCCGGAACAGCAGGCCCAGGACCCCAGGGACTTCCCAAGACTCCAGAAGTGGGGCGGGCTCTGCCCCCAGGCAGAGGGGCAATAAAGACAAACCTTGGCGACCCACCAGCTTCCCATGAGCTGACTCTATTGGCAGTATATCTTTATTACCGGGAAGAATACCTCTGTCCATACAATTCTCTAGTTCCCTATAAAGTGGCTTCAGATGTTCACAGGCGAAAACACAGCTCCAAAAGGTTTGCAGAAGCAGCATTTAAAACCGCCAAATCAATCTCCCCGTGTAGACTTTTCTTTTAAAATAAACTTATCTCTGAAAACTGCCTCCTGAAGCGTTAGCTTTAACAGTAGAGCTTCACTGTTTTATGAGCTAGTGGTAAAATCCTAAAGCCAGCAGCTCCTCTAGGAGATACTAACACACCATTTACAGAAGTACTGCCATGAAAATAATACGTGGCAATGAAGTCACTATAAATTCACAGGCACTCACATGCACACACAATACATCGTATGTGTACCAAAAAAAACCCTTTTTCTACACTGTTTCTTTCTTTAGGATGACATAAAACAGCACAGACAAAACCCGCTCTGCCTCCCTTCTCACTATTCTTAGCAAATCCATGCCGGACAGAAACCATCAAAAAGCAAAGGTGGCAGGTGCCTGAATGTTTCACTTTGGCACTACTGGCCTGTCTGCACGGTAACAGTAGATGCAAGAATATTTCACCAGTGTCATTGCTTAACGATGTAATATGACAGCATCCATGAAACTGATTAGCATAAATCAACATAATACTCACTTTGCAGCATTAGTATTGAAAACTTTCATCTTGAAGTAGTAAGAGGAAAGAGACAATACACGATGAATTGGAATGATTTTGCTGGAATGCTACCAGATGACGATGTAAGAGTACAGGAGAACAGAGCCACACACTAACATTCATATGTCAACATGATCATCCCAAGCAGCTTTCTTTTCATTCTACAAGCTTCACACAAGTAGACGCACAGTGTCTTAAATATGGCTAAGAAAAACAAGTTAAAATTATCTTCACAATTCAAAACAGGTCGATGATGGGGTAATACAATGTAAAAGTTTCCTGATTTGCCAAACGTACCATTTTGAGAGTCTTAAATGTAGTTCCCTGAGGTTCAAACTACAGATAATTGCACCTCACAGGGCCATCACCTAAAATAAAGAAGGAAGCAGAACTGTGTCACGGAATGACATTTTCAATAGTTGATAGATGGGTTCCACTTTTCAGGGTGATAAAGCAAAGGTCATGTGCTCTTCCAACAGCAATAAACACACTTTCCTTCCTTTCCCTCTGTTCACTCAAACCTTCAGCTTTTTAAAAAATTCATCCAAGTATTTTCCATGAAATTATTCTTTATTTTACCCAACTGAGGAAACCAAAGGACTTGAACATTAGTCCGAGTGGTTTTCTTGAACATTCCAGAAAATGGAACTGAACTTGGAGCAGGGCCTGGGCGCATCCTTGGGATTTGTTTAGTATTTACCTACCTTGTGATGACACTGTTTACTTTTTTCATGCATCCATTCAAATTGACACATTGTAATCGTCCATGTGAATGAGGGTGCAGTTTGAGATTTTGATACATATATGTTGTACAATGACCCAGTCAGGGTAATTAATATATCCATCGCCTCATGTGTTTATCATTTCTTTCTGGTGAGAGCATTGGCAAGCCTCTCTTCTAGCTGTTTTGTAACCTACAATACCTTACCGTTCACCACTGTCACCCTACTGTGCAACAGAACATCAGAACTCGTTCCCCCAATCGAACTGTAACTTTGTAGCCACTGGCCAATCTTTCCCCCTCCTTCCCTCCTCCCCTCCTTCCCCAAACTCTGAAAACCACTGTGCTACTCTGTTTCTATTATATCAGCTTTTTTTTAAGATTCCACATATGGGTGAGATCATGTGGTATTTATCTTTCCTTGTCTGGTTTATTTCACTTAACATGATTAAAAAAATGGGCAGAAGACCTAAATAGACATTTCTCAAAAGAAGACATACAAAGGGCCAACAAGTATATTAAAAATGCTCAGCGTCATCAGTCACCAGAGAAATGCAAATCAAAACCACAATGAGGTATCATCTCACTTCGGTTATGATGGCTGTTATCAAAAAGACAAAAGAAAACAAGCATTGGTGAAGCTGTAGAAATAAAGAGAACTTTTACCGTGTTAGTTGAAACATAAATTAGGGCAGCCATTATGGAAAACAGTATGGAGGCTCCTTGAAAAATGAAAAATAGAACTACCATATGATCCAGCAATCCCACTGCTGTGTATATAGCCAAAGTAAATGAAATCAGTATGTTGAAGGATATCTACATTCCCATGTTACTGCAGCACTATTTACAACAGCCAGAATGTGGAATCCACCTAAATGCCCAACAGATGAATGGATAAAGAAGACATGGTTTATACACACAATGGAATACTACACAGCCTTATCAAAGAAAGGAAATCCTGACATTTGCAACAATATGGATGAACCTCACGTACACTATTTACTCTTAATGTATCTAGAGGATGCCAGGATTTAGCTATTGAAAGTAAACCTTATTGGAAGGTGGCATATGATGTAACTCCTGGGGTTACAAAGTGACAGCCACTTGTTTACATTCAGTTTCCCTTGCTGACCTATACATGCTGGGAGCATGTGAACAAATAATAAAGGCAAGGGTTTACTTCCAGAGCAACAGTTATGGTACCTTTGTCCATGCATCTTCCCCTCTCCACCACCTGTCTTTTCTACTCCCAGCACCTTGAGCACTGAGAAGGGAAAGATAGTACTGGTACTTTTCCATTGCAACCTTGGCAATAATAAAAGCATTGCTACATATTGAGGCCTTCTGCATCCCAGGCATCATATTCAGTATTCTTACACATAATTTTTAATTCTTAAAATAAAATAACCCTTTGACACAGGTGTAAGCCCATCTCACGGATGAGAGACAAAAATGTGGCTTACAGAATGCAAGTAACTGTTTCCTATTCCCGCAGCACAGAAGCTAGGATTTGGACCTAAGCACAAAAATGATCTGCATACTAAGCACTAAGGAGCATTGCCTTCCCTGTCTGGTGGACTTCTGTGGCTGTCTAGCAACAGTAGGAATTAGGCTAAGAGGTGTAGTCCAATTAATAACAAATTATTGAATGCTAGCTATTTGCTCAAATCTAAAAAGAAAACAAGAAGACAATTAAACATTGTTCGCCTTTTTTCTACCTCCTCTTACAATCTTAGCTTCTTAAAGAACCACCTTGTGAACAACAGCAAAAATAGATACAGACCCAATGCCTTATTCTTTCTCTACTTTGCAATACATCATTGACCAGTTATTTTGGTGGTACATTGATTAAATTTAGCAAAAAGAAATAAAAATATACAAATAATTTACATGTTGTAATTGGATTGCCATTTTTTATTTAATGTAGGTTTATGTCTAAACTGTCCCAGAAAATTAAAAATCTGGCAATTCTGAAAGACAATTGGCCATGAAAAAAAAAAGTCTCAGATCCCATGAGTGCTCTTGCGTATATGAGGAGAGAGAAGGACTGTTGTAAATATGTAGCCGTTTTAACTTAAGTGGATCCTTATAGCTTTGACTTTCTGATCCCTGGTTTCAGTCCATGCTTTCTTTCAAGTCATCCATCAATAAGAATTTGGGGTTGTCTTGCAATACAGCAGATACCTCTTCTCTGTACTTAAGTAATATTTTAAATTGCCTAATGTAACCTCATCAACAATGTGTTTACATTTCCACCACTGAGCTTTCTCATCTTCTTGCTAGGTCTCTGCTATAACAGCAGATCTAGTCAAATCGCCTTTCTGAGTCATAGGAATTGCTATGTAATACACACAGAAACTGGGATTTATTTTCCAGAGTTGAAATAATCCAGTGGATATGGATAGGTTCTGATTCAGATGTTTGTGGGCAAACATACTGTCATGATTTTTCTGAACAACTATGTGTAAAAGCAGATCAACCAGCATCCAAGGGCTAGAGATAAAATTCATTGTTTTAAATAATTAGGGTAATGTTTTAAACATCCAAAAAGTTTATTATGCCCAAGTTTAGGATTTGTAAAAGTTGTGATGACAGGATTGATAATTTATGGGTTATTGGCTATTATGCAAGGATAATGAAAATAAATGCATTGATTTGAGACTATGTATGCCAGCTTTATGCATATAAATAGACTTTAAAATCCTATTGTGTTTTATGGCTCCACATAAATAACAAAACAACCTCATGACTTGGAAACAGAGCATGTGCATCTTAAACACTCCAATAAGATGGCTTGGTTTCTTCATTTAAACTCTCCTTATTAATGTCCATCTACGCATGAATATATTCCTGCTTGGGAAGATACCGAAGAAAGTAAAATCAGTGCTTCTGAAACACTGATGTGTTCATGAATCAACCAAAAGGAACCCTGTTAAAACACATATTCTGTTTCTGCAGAGAAAGGAAGGGCCTAATAGTCTCTGTTTTTAACAAACTCCTGGATGCTGTTGCTGCTGCTGCTGCTGGTCCAAGGCCCACTCTTTGAGTAGCAAAGCGTTGGACTCCTCAGTGCTCCTAAAAGCTCAACAGTAACTACATCTTTGATGTAATGATTTAGATATAGAAGAAAAGAGTTATAACTGCTATCATAAAGAATACGATACCTGGAGACATCTGCAAAATATATTTTTAGAAGCATAACTTATATAAAGCATTATAAGAAGCTTTTGCAATTGCACAGTTTAATGGCGTTATTTGGTTCTGGGACTTCAATTGTGTGAAGTTCCTTATTCATCTCTTCACCTCCCTCGAGAAGTGACACCGTATAACCAGATGAAAAGAGACATGTAAGCAAAGCTGTGTTTATTCACCTAGCAAAATTAACATACAATATTTGTCACTGAAAGCCAAGTAGAATCTTACAGGACATTCAGAAAGGTTTACATCTGTCTCCCTTCTCCTCCTCCTTCATCTTCCCTTCTCTTCCTCCTCCTCTTTCTTCTCCTTCATCCTCTCCTCTTCCTCCACCTCCTCCTCCTCATCCTCCTCTTGTTTCTTCATCATCTCCTTCTCCTCTTCCTCTTACTGCTTTTATCAGCAAGGAAGTATTAATATTTTGGATTTAAAATCTCTTGTCAGTACTTTTTCTGGAGATATCAGTGTGTAAATTACCAGTTATAATTTGCAGCTGACCATACTTGTATGAGCACTTGAGTGGCTCAGAGGCTCACAGCGCCTGGATGGGCACAAAGGGAGCCCCCCGGATTCTCTTATAAAAACTGAGTCACACCATTATCAATTCATGAAGCCCCCCAGCAGAAAAATACGGAATCTATAAACTGGTCAGAACTGTAAATCTATCGATTAGAAGGTCATTCATGAGAATAAAGACATGTGACATTTATGAAATGTTACGCAAGCATCGCCTCATTTAACTGTAAGTCTTTATTCCACATTTTGTTTCAAAATGATTTGCATTGGATTTTTCATAAAAAGTGTAAATGCTAACATTTTTATTTCTATTCCCCCAAGTAGAAACCAACTTAACATTAAGGCTTTGCGTTTAGGAATCTGTTACCCAAGGTCAGGCAAATAATGTGATTAAAAATGTGTTCATTGGTCTTACTAATTCAAACCTCAGGCCAATATTTTGTGAATTTCTGCAGCTGCAAACACTCGAATATGGTATTGCGCACCTTCTTTTTTGGACGACAACAACTCTAGTTAGAAAGCCATTTCTAAAGGAAGACACTGCACTAAGCAATTTTAAATTTAAGCAAATTTAAATTTTGAATCAATTTTAAAGTAGCGATTACTTTATCTGTCCCAAACTTACAAAACCACGAAAGGAATTGCATTAGCTTAATATTGGCAATACCACATTTTACCCACAAAATACACTCACACACTCATAAATGAATTGAAAATAGAATATAATTTAATATTGACTGTATATGAATGAATATAGAAATAAAATTTGCTTAATATTTGAAAGGACTAGAAAAGGGAATAAAGTCGCACTCTACTTTCTTAATCTCAGTTTAACAAAATATATTTTATTTATAATCTTAAGTTTTACCTAGCTCATTGGTAAAGCTTTGTTTCTTTAATATTCTCAAGTATGTTTATTTCATAGAGCTTTTTTTTCTAAAAGTCTTCTCTTTTTATCTTAAAATGCATGAATGCTAGGAAGTTCCAGTTTTATCTTAGTATTGACTTTTATGTTGATGAATATGCCTTTCTGTCTTTTCTTTTTCATTTGTATAGAAATCACATGATATTGTTTTCCTTTATTTTTGATTAAAATGTTACATTTGATGTTCCAGGAATAAAGTAGCTCACACAAACCGAAGTAAAGATAAAACTTTGAATTTGAAAACTAGCCAGAGCGACCACCCGAGCAATATAGAAAAGCACTAAATCAGCAGCACCATAAATCAGTCACACCATTCAAATTCACATTGTAACGACATTTATTTTTGAGACAATTTACAACGATTCCAGCTTCACTATGTATTCAGTGAGGTGGGAGGGGGAACCTGAGTGAAGTTATTTACATCTTACTAATTCCTTTATAACTTATCAATTCAGACAGCTTGTATCGTATAAACAATCTCTGCCCTATTATCTAAAGTTGGCAAATTTTTCTATGGATTCAGACACTGAGTCGGGTGGACTGATGGCTTTTTTAGTCCCTTTAATCCCCAGACTCTGTTTTGATTAGAAAGATGCTTTAAGTGGGCAGCAGCCTAAATGAGTCGAATGCAATGTCTAGAGTGGCTCTCGTTCCCAGAGAGCACTTCCTACTTGGAGAAACCAGAAAACTGCAGGACATTGTTAGAAGACCTTTCTGTTACAGTTGTAGTACAAAACTAAACCTATCATTGTTATTTTCTTATTAAAGATTAGGTATGTGGTCCTTTTTCTAAATTCAGATCCTATAAAACAATTCCATTGTCCTTCATCCAAGGGCTATCGAGTCAAGGTTATTGTACCTAAATGTATGCTCAAATATGTGGAGAGGCATTTCTTCCTTGGAGACAGAGAAACACCAGCTTGGGAGGGAGACCCTACTGGATGCAGGAATATGGCCCAGATGACTTTGGAAAACAGCTCCTGGATCTATTTCTTTAACCCAGGTTGTCTTTTATTATTTATATTTATTATATATAAAGTTTTCTTAGCAAGACAAAAGCTTAATGCAATGGTGTGCAACCATCTTCTGGAGTTTCTAACAAACTGCATCTATACTATGCTGTTTTGTTCTATCAGTGATATGAAAAAAAGAACTGTTTGGTTTTTAATTATATACATGTGATAGTCAGTAGGTACTGGAAGTGATATTTTAAGCTCCCTCAGCTTTGTTTCAAGGTTTGAGTGTAATAATTCCTATGCAAATCATTCTGTGGCAGAGTTCACTGCCACACTGATGCTGGAAAAAGAAACTTTTATACAGTGGTTGAAAGGGAGAGGAGAAATTCTGGGAGAATACATGATGATCAGGAAACCAAATCAAGACAATTCCTTATAGCATCCTAAATTTTTAATGCAAAATTACATAAAATAGACTCACTGCGTAACGGTAGATGTGACTAATGTCGGCTAAGAAACACACAGCATGAACCAAATCCTCAGAATCACAGAAAACACTAATGGGGACCCATCGCTCCGAGACTAAGCCAGCCAGGGACTGCTTTACACTAGGCCAGCCATCCCACCAAGGGGAGTTGGGTTTTTCATTTCTACCATACCTTTTTAGAAGCAAAACAGCTGTTTATGGCAAGATATAGGTTAAGTATTTTATTAGACAAAACCACATGTACACTGGTCATTAGAAATATGAATGCATGGAGCACCTTCGGGTGCTGTGAGGTTTAGAGATGTCGCTCATGCATCTCCTACTGCTATTAATCCAAACTCACAGTCTCAACCCGGAATCGGTGGATAAACACATTTTTTGAGCTTTGGAATGACAGCCAGGGTTAAAGTTGTAGCAATGATTCCAGAAGTGTCAAAACAGACGTACATTTCCACGGCACATCAGGTGGGAGGTGGGGCGTCGAAGGGGTGGAGAGGAAAGGAGAGCAGGGAGGAGGGGGAACCTCAGCCTTTCCATGCCTGATTTCTGCCCCCAGAAACCTTTTCTGCTGAATTCCCTCCTGCAATCGTGGTTGAAAGGAGCTGAAGGCATCTGGTATACCATCTTCCTGCTTCGTAGACTGTAAATCATCTGGAAAATGATGGCTTTCGCGGTATGTAGCACCACTTCTTGAACGTGACCCTCAGCTATCTAATCAATTCCCCATTAGTGGCATCTACATTTTCTGAAAACACCTTAAGTTTCCTGGAAGCTGTTACCAAATGTGTTTACCGAATTATCAAAGTTAAGAATGTTCATACTACCTTGGCTTCTACAAGGAGTTAAAATATTTAGACACCGAATTCTTGATCAATTCTATTTTTCCTCTCTTTAGAGACCCTCCAGGAGAATATAAAAAGCTCACTGTGTGAGCTACAGCTCTTTTAATGTGGCGTTGCACAAACAAAGCTGCTACAGACTCACCCATCATGTGTTTCAGGAGGGTCACTTGATTTAGTGCAATGGTGGGCTACACGATGCTGTTTTAAAAAATAGTAACTGTGGGCCAGGTGCGGTGGCTTATGCCTGTAATCCCAGCACTTTGGGAGGCCAAGGCAGGCAGATCATCTGAAGTCAGGAGTTCGAGGCCAGCCTGGCCAACATGGTGAAATCCCGTCTCTACTCAAAATACAAAAATTAGCTGGGCGTGGTGGTGCGCGCCTGTAATCCCAGTTACTCTGGAGGCTGCGTCAGGAGAATCGCTTGAACCTGGGAGGCAGAGTTTGCAGTGAGTCAAGATTGTGCCACTGCACTCCAGCCTGTGTGACAGAGTAAGACTCCATCTCAAAAAACAAAAATAGTAATTGTGTTTGTGAAAATAAAATGATTCACTCCCTTGTGTAAATGCATGTGGCCTCTATTTGGCTGTGACAGTGTAAAAAAACTTTTCCAAATTTCATTTTTCTTTTCCAAATGTAATCTGTGACTTTTATGTATTGCTGGAATAAGAAGTGGCTTTTTAGATGCAAAAATAAAAATATACTTTTTAAAAAGCCATTGGTACTTCCAGGAAATAGCTTGGAAACAAGGATGTAGTTGCTATCTAAGCCGTCTATTTCCGGACTTTTAAATTTTACTCTGAAAGTTACACTGGAGAAACCACATTTTCCATTTTAAAGAAGCTACTCGTATTTGGTGAGATTGCCTCCACCCAGAGGGTCCCTTCCTGTGTGTTTTTCCTGCAACTTGTTTCCTGCCTGGACGTCCATCCACTGATTGCCAGGTCAGTACCTGGAAAAGTCAGCATGAAAGGCAATGCCAAAGGGCAACTGGCTGAAATGAGATCCGTGCATGGGTACAAGGCAAAGCAAGCTTTCCTGAGCACCAGGGGACCTGCCTGAACTCACTGCAGATGGACGTAGAAGTGCTAATCACAAGGCCACCGTAAGTCGTGTTAGGTAAGGAGACAAGCGTTCTAAAGGAAAGGAATTAAGGTCACACAATTCCTCTACTGACACTAATGGATCTTAAAGGTTCAGATGTAGAGAGACAGAGATAAGAGTTTTAGAAAACATTAATATTTACCATCTACATTCTATATTAGCACCTGTAGGGCAGAATTTTGTGTAAAAAATGGCTACATGTCAATCTAGTAAGTATCCATTTACTGAAATAAATTCTACCATGGAAAGACCTAAGAAAAAAGAAAAGTGTAATAAATTAATCAAAATGATATCAACATAATTGAACAGAACCCACTGAATAAGTAGCACAGAAATGTCTATTTAGATGCTTGCCAGTGTGTTAACTTACAAAGCCGTTATATTTAAAAATTATTATACTTTAATACAAAATAAACATACAATACATATTGAAAAAGAAAATTCTAAAGTGTTATGTTTATAAAAATAAACTAGAAATATATGGCTTTTAAACATTAACTTTAAATTTCAAAACAATTAAAACTAAGTTATTAAATAAAGTCAATGTAACAAAATTCTCTATTGGTCTTTCGTAATAACTCTCTAGTCAATCAGAATTTACTAATTGATGGTGGAGTAATACATTTGTGTCTTTTCTTCTGAGAGAACATGTAACTAAAATCCAAAGTTACTGTATGTTTTATTGCTTAATTAAAAAGTTGAACCCTAACATGGTTATAATGCAACAATATTATAAATACCATAATAACGTGTGCTGTTCAAATGGGATCTCCTTTCTCACTTCTCAGACGCTGGAGGCTTTGGGTTTTGTTTTACTCAAAATAGTGTTGTAATTTGAGACAGTACGAGTAATTAGCAGTTCTTCTATGCTATGTCCAGGTGTGAACAAGCCATCATTAATATCTGAATGAGCTGTCCACCCAGAGTGAAGACCTAAGTGAAATCTCTCCCAGAATTCTGAGTTGCAGAGTTGATGCTCAGTGCTTATTTTGATGCTTCCTGAGATCTGCGACATACCTAAAACACATGCACAAATCCAGTGTCAGAAATTTTAATTTGGTTTTTCTAAATATTCTCAGGATAATCCAAATCCAAATAAAATTTCTCATTATAAGGAACACATCGTTTTCTATACTTTGTTCTCAAATAAATTGAAATGAGTCACTGACTAGAAACAAACCATAGGTTGGCATCGGTTCCAGATGAGCCCCATGGAACTGTGTTCTGCCATATCTAGCCCGGTACCTTCCAAAACTTTCAGCATGCCAAACCCGGCAACCTGGGTGACTAGGACATGCTGTCTGGTGAACGCTGGTCTGAATGTAGACGGAGTGTGTTGGGAGGTAAGGTGGGAGTAGGTAAGGTCCTTGAATGTCCTCATTCAAGAGCTCTTTTTCTGGAGAGTCCTTCCCTGTGGACCTGAGAGCCAGCATCTCCGCCGGCCTTTAGTGCAACCCTCAGACCCTCTGTTACTCAGGGCTGCCTGGCTGAATTAAGCACGGGAGAGTTGAGAAGAGTTAACTGTACATTTTGGAGGGTATTTCTCCCACTGTCATTTGTCAACTCATTGCTTTGTCTAGGTGACACTTGTTTATTCACATGGTATTAACACGTTCTCATGGATCTGAAAAAGAAGTTGGTTTTCCAGGGAGAAACAGGTAACTCTTTACCCTGAACCCTGGGACCTGATGGGCTTGTGTCTCTGTATGCCCAGGTGCATGGGAAATGCATGTCCTGCTGGTGAAGAGTGATGGCCAACAATGCCACCCTGAGCCCTCCCACCATGATTCCCTAGCTGTTCCCAAAAACCTAAGAACCTGGGCTGTGGCCAGTAGTAAGTGAGCAGAACAAAAGAAAGAAAAAGTCTTTGTAGTATTTATGGTCCATGGCCTAAGTAGAAGGAAATACCAGAAATTTCCAAGAGAGGGACTGTTTCCAGGAGATTTTTCAGACCAATTTTGCATAACCACATTTGCTTATCCAAGAGTCTTAGACAGTTTGAATTAAGCATTTGAACTTCCGGGTGCTCATTTGAACCAAAGTCAAACTTTGAACTTTTCAGGTTTCCCTGTCATTAATCAAAATTTCGAAGATCAATGGCATGTAATGAATCAAGTAGAATAGCCACCATCAATTGCGATAGCAAGGAGCCATACCAGGGGAGTACCAGAATGCCGTGTTGGACAAAACTCGAGCTGACTTTGAATACCAAGTGAGTCGACACTGAGATCTGATACAGAGAGAGTTTGACACCGTGGGCGAGAAGCATCTGCCATGGATAAGGACAGGTGAGCTGCCCGGCTGCACCCAGAGCACACCAAACATAGGCTTTGAGGCACTCGCAGGAGGTGGACTTGGAAGGCCTGGAATTCATGTGCTGCCCTGGCATCTCTGAGCCTCCTGGGGCCCCAGAAGCTTAACCATGAGCATCCCTGCTCTGGCCAGAATGGCCGTCACACAGCAAGAAAGACCCCATCCAACTAATTCCCCTATGAGCTGGAACAGCCCCACCCCACTGGGCCCCCCACTGAACTAACAGGTTTCACTTCCCTGCCAGTGCACAGAGATCTGCACACAATCCCACCTCCCCATGGGAACCGGGGGCACCCCACCTCTTGTTACTACCAAGCCCCTGCTGGTTCTGCTGGAGTCTCTGCCGTTGAGTGCAGTCCCTGTGTGGCCCTGTGTGGCGTGCGATGTCTTCTCCTGAGGCCCTGAGTATGTTTAATTAATAAACCTCTGTTTAATTTTCCCTGTCATGTCTTGGGTGTCATGGGTCCCGCCATCTCCTACTGTTTAGAGTGGGGAATCCTTTCTCCCACAATGGAGTGAAAAGGGGGTGATCAAATAGAGTGGGAGTGTCTGTTGAGGACAATTTTGCAAATATAAGGACATTTGTGGAAGTATTTCAAAAATAAAAGCCAGAGAAAACTATTTACTAAGAAGTATTAAAACAGGACTCCAAACTCTCCTTGTGAGAGGTGTGTACACGTCTGTGTATGCTGTGCACACACAAGGGAAACTGCGTTACCAGGAATGGACTCTGAGTCTGGTGCAGGTCTGCTGTATACCTGCATTCCAGGAAGTTATATATCCTGGAACACCGGACCCAGAGGATACTAACAGATGTGTTGAAAAATATATGGTCTGTGGTCAAACAGGCTTGAGAAATGCTGACTTTAACAAACCTAGGTTTATTACTAATGTGCATTCTAAACCATCCCACTTACTTGTAGGGCCGATATTCCACAACAACCAATGCCAGTCTGCTTAATGACTTTTGTGCTTACAAAAAAAAGTAAAGTAAGTAATCGAACATATTTTTGAACCTGTCCCCATTTTCCCATTTTTCCCCATAAATAATACACTTATGTATTTGGCACAGATAAAAAAGAAAATAAAATAATAAGCCTTCTGAAGGCATCTTCAATGAGTGTTCATTCCATTGGTCACTCCTCCTCACCAGCATCATCCCCCACCACAAACCACAAAACATTCCCAAAATTAGGAATGCCTCTTCCTCTTTCTCAGTGCATTTTCCTCATTAATAAGCAGGTGAACACCTTTAGACTCATATTCAGCCCTGCGAAGATAAAAGCTGACTTGCGCAGGAAAATAAAGAGTAGTGTCCAACAAAAACACAATTGCATTTGACATAGAGGCAGACACAAAACACAGCTCCATTAATATTTTAATATTTGTTTTGGAAATGTCAGCCCATTGGTATTCAGAATATATAATTCATCATATGGTTTTTGTTTACAGAGTGTACATTTTAAAATCTCTCGATTCTAAAAGTTTTCAGGATAATATTTCGGAGACTTTTCCCACCAAGGTAATACTGAAGACATAGATTGATTAAAGACAGAGACAGAGCAAGGGGATAGAGATAATGACAAGCAATGTAGGAAAGAATTAGAGCCATATAAGGTAAGGAAGGTGAGTTTGATATGCTAGACAACAGTGAGATCTACTCATCGACAAAACAAAAAGTATAAAAGACTATCTATCTTAAAGAGCTCTAAGAATTATTTTGTACAAGAATGCTTACATTTAATTTTAGGTGAATGTATTTATTTTTAATGATTAAAGTCCAAATTGACTGTTTTACTTGTTTGCATTCTTACTATCACTGATTAACAAAAAATAATGCACACACCAGCACTATAAAATTCATAGCAGCATTAGTATAGCTAAAATAATTCAGTCATTTGGAAATTATTAAGCAAATACTATTAAACACGTGTTATACTAGATACTAGAAACAAATGCATGATTCAGACATAGTCCTTGTCCTCAAAGAATTTACAGTCTAGTCACACATTATTAAAAATATCCACCAGGTTTTAATCACATTTGATGTTGATTTGAAGGAAAACATCTTTTTTAGAAAATGTAAGAAACCTATACAATTAAATTACTTTAGCCAATTGTTAAAAGTGTTTTATTTTAGTTAGTTGGTTCATACAAAACCATTTCAAATATATGTTTACCTGGAAAAAAAAAAAGCAAGATGTCAAATGCAAGGGATAATATGACTATATCTTTATGCTCCTTGAGTTGTCTCTTGGGTCATAATTATAATAATGAAGTAATCAGCACTAAAACATTCTTTACCCATGGCCCAAGTTGGTATTTCATAAATAATATCTTACTAGAAATAAGTGACTGTACTTCTAAACCTAGATACTTGCCAAATCAATGAGGAGTTGGTGGTTTATTCAAAACATGTTCTTCAGACAACAGACTAATCACAAAGGGAAAGAAACGTTAGATGTCTTGTACCTTCAAGGAAAATAAGTTCCAGTTGAATTTTAAGAAATCGATGTAAAAGTGAAACCATAAAAATAATAAGAAATTATGGGGTAAATAATTACAAAAGTTTGGAGTGAGGACAAAGTGTCTTTAAATGTGACATCAAAGCCAAAGCCGTAAAGGCAATGACTCAGATGAGACGTATCTCTTTCAAGTCGGCAAGTACCACTAGTGCTTGTCATACAGGAAGTAACACATGACCACAGACTTAATGCCTTAAAAGAACAAAAATTTACTATCTCACAATTTTTGTGAGTCATAAATTTGATACATTCCACTTGGGGCTTCTGCTCAGCATCGCCCCAGGCTGAAATCTTGGTGTTGCCTGACTGATCCTCACCTTGAAGCTAGACTAGAAAAAGATCCACTTCTAAGTTCCCGCAGATGGTTGGCAGAATTCACATCCTTGTGGTGTGGCCGAGGCCTCCATTTTCTTACCAGCTGTCATCTAGGAACCCCTCGCTTCCCAGGAGTCTTTCCCAGGTCCTCACTACATGTCCCTCTCTGCAGACAACTCAGACATGGCTGTTTGCTTCTTCAAGGCCAGAAGAAGAATCTGTTACTTAGAATCTCTCTTCAGGGAAGGCCTGAGCTCTCTTTTAAAGGATTTACCTGATTACGTCAAGCCAACCCAGAGTGAGTCAACTAATTAGGAACCTTAAATACATCTGCAAAAGCCCTTCATTTTGCCATAAAGTATTTATGGGAGCAAAATTATGTGATAGTGACAAACTCCACCCACACTCCAGGGGAGAGGATTATCCAGAACATGTCTGGGGGGCGAGGATGCTGGGGGCATCTTAGCATTCTGCTTCCACCCAGAAGGAGACCAATAAGTACTTTTAAATAAATGAATGACAAAATAGTCCATCAAAAGAAACTTTGAGAGTGAACTTGTAACCCAGAAAAACATTTTGTAACAATACAACTTTGATTTCAGTCCTCTAAGCCATAATTTTTAATGTGCAAATAATATGAAAAAGAAATTTATAAGTAATTTTAAAATATGTTAAATGTGATCAATTTCACAAAGAATGAAATAAATGCAGATAATAACAAGATATTTAAGTAAGAGTTTGGTGAAAACCCTTTTTAAAAGAACACACAGTGTTGATGCAGAAGTGTAAGAAATCATAGTTCATACCCCATCATACTTCAAGAAAACAAATTGATACAACCTTTATGGAGAACATTTTAGCAATACGTATCAAACACCTTTAGAGCGCTCATCCTTTTGACTGGAAATTCCATTTTTAGTAATTGATCCTAAGGAGGAAAAAATGATAAGAATGCAAAGATGAATGTACCCCGTCTGGATCAAAATAGCAGAGTAAGTGCATTCATTTTTGACCCTTTTCATCCAATATCTCACAAAATTCAAAACAAGATAGAGAACAGAGACATGACTAGCAAGTCATAAATTTTGACACATTTTCTGGAGACAGCATCAAAGTCACACAAAATAAATGTTATCACAAAACTAACCAAAAAAACAGAAAGAGAAGGCAGACGCAAAGAGAGTTATAGCCCATACTACATTGAAAAAATGTCTTCAGAAAAGATACTTCTCTTGTTTGCCTTGATCCAAACACAGAGATAGCTGTTGGAAGAGCAAGAGTAGGCTGTGGAGAAACGTGTCCGGCTTCAGTATCACTCTTGTCATTAACCTTGTCTTATGAATTTGTTTACACACTGGTCACTCTTGCCCCACAAGACTGTAGGTTCCATGATGACTTCAAATATTAAAATATCAAATAGTGATAATGAAACCGAACGGTGACAAGAAAAAAAAAAGCTTGGGGGGGCAGAGGGAAGACCGTGGGAATCAATCTAACTTAAAATCAATCACTTAGATTGTACCAAAGTAATAGATCCATCGTCCAGCACTCCAGGGTCTATCTCCGTCCAAGGTCCCACTCCCTGCAAGGGTGTCTGCATTACTGGGAATGAATGGAGCCCAGCCACATTGGTTCCTGCCTAGACACAGACTGAACGTGTGAGAATTACATGACGTACCACAGGGAAAGGAATGTCTGGCTCAGCCCATAATTTTTTTGTTACATCCATTATTGTTCTGGTTGTTATTATTGCTGTTGTTGTCAGTATTTTAACCTGGTTCTGTACTTCAGCTACATGTAAACCAAATGCTCCTTAAAATGATCTAATTGGCCTCTTGATCTATTCTTTACCTATCCCATTATCAGAAGAGAATGAGCCTGGAACCCCACGTCTATAAGCTATGAATGCTAGCAGACTCTTTTGCTATCATTAGCTGCTCAGGTTATTATCAGTTGTAGGAAAAGTTCGGCAGCATGTTTGTCATACCACTATTCAATAATGACAGGAACAGAAATAAATGCAGGTATCATAATTCCTATCTTGCCATTTGACATAAATTTTGTCAACAGCTATACCCAAACACTCATACAGTATCCTGACTAATGCAAATTGATTTCGGATACTTTAGTCGACTATTGAATAAATAATAAGGTTTTTAATATCCCCAGGCAAAAAGAAAAACAAAACAAAAATGTGAGTTCATTTCTATGGCTAAAATATATCGTCATTAATTGTATAGGAATGATTTCTGGTGGACCGAAGTCAGAGAAATGGCTGACTAAATAGGAGAGACAACTGAAAAAAAAAATACATCTAAGTGGATGTATTACGAGAAAGGATGCATAGGAGAAATAAAGGAAGAATAGGTTCATTGCTACAAGCCCAGGCTTTTCATCTTAACTCCTTGTTCAGGTTCTCTTTGTTCAGGTTATAGGGGAAAGGGACTCCCAGCAGGAGTGGAATCAACTTCCAACTTCATCAGGATTCTGAAGGGAGATTCACATATTAACCATTGTCAGCATTTATTGGGACATCACCGCCTGCTGCCACAGCAACATTGAACATTGAACAGAATGTAGAGAGATTTGGGGTATGCCCGCTCCTCCTGCATATACATAGACTGAGCGGTGAATTTGTCACAGTCAATGGACTTACATTGACACATCATTGTCATGCAAAGTCCATGGTTTACATTAGAGTTCACTCTTATACGTTTTATGGGGTTGGACAAATTTTATGGGGTTGGATTCTAAGTTTTTTATGGTTACTGTAGCCTTGTACTATAGTTTGAAGTTGAGTAACATGATGCCTCCAGCTTTATTTTTTATTCTTAGGGCTGCCTTGGCTATTCGAGTTCTTTTTTTTTTTTTTTTTTGATTCCATATGTATTTTAAACTAGCTTTTTTTTCTAATTTTGTGAAGAATGTCATTGTTAGTTTGAAAGGGCTAGCGTTGAATCTGTACATCGCTTTTAAGCAGTATGGCCATTTAAACATTGGTTCCTCCTATCCATAAGTATGGAATATTCTTCCAAAATTGAGAAGGAGGGACTCCTTCCTAACTCATTCTATGAGGTCAGCATCATCTTGATACCAAAACCTGGTATGACATAGAAATAAAAGAAGACTTGAGGTCAATATATTTGATGAACATAGATGCAGAAATCCTCAACAAAATACAGCAAACTGAATCCAATAGCACATCAAAAAGCTAATACACCACGATCAAGTAGGCTTTATCTCTGGGATGCAAAGTTAGTTCAACATACACAAATCAATAAATATGATTCATTATATAAACAGAACTAAAAAACAAAAACCAAATGATCATCCAATAGATACGGGAAAAGCTTTCAATAAAATTCAACATCTCTTCATGTTAAAAATCCTCAAAAAACTAGGCATTGAAGGAACATACCTCAAAATAATAAAAGCCATCTATGACAGACCCACAGCCAGCATCATGCTGAATGGACAGAAGCTGGAAGTATTATCCTTGAAAACCAGAACAAGACAAGGATGCCCCCTCTCAC
Organism: Chlorocebus sabaeus; assembly: GCF_047675955.1. Taxonomy (NCBI): domain Eukaryota; kingdom Metazoa; phylum Chordata; class Mammalia; order Primates; family Cercopithecidae; genus Chlorocebus; species Chlorocebus sabaeus. Next base: position 4,955,366 of record NC_132921.1, read on the forward strand.
CATTCCTATTCACCATAGTACTAGTAAGTCCTAGCCAGAGCTATCAGGCAAGAGAAAGAAATAAAAGGCATCCAAATAGGAAGAGAGGAAGTCAAATTATCTCTTTTTGTAGGCAATATGATTCCATACCTAGAAAACCCATAGCCTCTGTCCAAAAGCTCCTCGGTGTGATAACAACTTCGACTAATTTTCAGGATACAAAATTAATGTACAAAAATCAATAGCATTTCTACACACCAACAACCTCCAAGCTGAGAGCCAAATCAAGAATGCAATCCCATTCACAATAGCCACAAAAAGAATAAAATACCTAGGAATACAGCTAACCAGGGAGGTGAAAGATCTCTACAAAAAAAAAAAAAAAATTACAAACACTGCTCAAAGAAATTGGAGATGACACAAACAAATGGATATCCATGCTCATGAACAGGAAGAATCAATATTGTTATCATGGCCATCTTGTCTGAAGCAATTTAAATATTCAGTGCTATTCCTATCAAACTAACAATGGCATTCTTCACAAAATTAGAAAAAAAACTATTTTAAAACACATATAGGACCAAAAAAGAGCTCAAAGCTCAAATAGCCAACGCAATACTAAGCATGAAGAACAAAGCTAGAGGCATCATGTTACCTGACTTCAAACAATGCTATGACTCTACAGTAACCATAAAAATTTCAGAATCAGTTTGTTGACATTCACAAAATAACTTGCAGAACTTTGAGATTACATTGAATCTAAAGATCAAATTAGGATGAACTGACATTTTGACATTATTAAGTATTCTTATCCAAGAACATGAAATATCTCTCCATGTATTAGCTCTTCCTTGATTTCTTTCATTAGAGTTTTGTAGTTTTCTTCATAAAGATCTAGCACATAGTTCATTAGGTTTATATCTAAGCATTTTATTTTGAGGGGTGGTGATGTCAACGGTACTATGTTTTTTATTTCAAATTCCAGTTGTTCGTTGCTGATATATAGGAGAGTGATCAACTTTCTTGTTAACCTGGTGTCCTACAAACTTGCTGTATAATTAATTATTAGTTCCAAGAGTTTTTTTGTTTTTGTTGATTCCTTTGGATTTTCTACATAGACAATCATGTTGTTTGCAAACAAGATAGTTCTTCTTTCTTTCTTTCCAATCAGTATAACTTTTATTTCCTTTTCTATTTTTGTCTTTTTGCATTAGCTACAAATCTCGGCATGATAGTTAAAAAGATGGCTGGGCAGGGTGGCTCATGCATGTAATCCCAGCACTTCTGGAGGCCAAAGCAAGTGGATCACCTGAGGTCAGGAGTTCGAGACCAGCCTGGCCAAGATAGTGAAACCCTGTCTTTACTAAAAATACAAAAATTAGTTGGGCATGATGGCAGGCACCTGTAATCCCAGCAACTTGGGAGGCTGAGGCAGGAGAATCACTTGAACCCAGGAGGTGGAGGTTACAGTGAGCTGAAATTACGCCATTGCACTCCAGCCTGGGCAACAAGAGCAAGACTCCCCATCTTAAAAAAAAAAAAAAAAAAAAAAAAAAAAAAAAAAGGTGTAGTGAGAGGGAACATCCTTGCCTTATTCGTGATCTTAGTGTGAAATTTTCTAGTTTCTCACCATTAAGTAAGTTCTCTGTAGGTTTTTTGTAGATGTTCTTTATCAAGGTGAGAAAGTTCCCTTCTTCTATTTCTAGTTTTCTGAGAGGTTTCTTTTTTTTTTTTTTTTTTTTATCATGAGTGTCGGATTTTGTCAAATACCTTTTTGGCATCTACAAATATGATCATGTGATTTTACTTTTATAGCTTTTTGATGTGATGGATTTAATTGATTGATTTTCAAATGCTGAACCAACCTTGCTACTGGATAAACCCCACTTGGTTGTGCTGTATAATTCTTTCTATGTATTGTTGGATTTGCTTTGCAAATATTTTGCGGAGGATTTTTGCATCTGTGTTTAGAATATATATTGGTCTGTTTTATTTTCTTATAATTTCTGTTTTATTTTCTTATAATATCTTTGTCTGCTTTTGGTATTAGGGTACTGCTGAAAGTATTTCTTATCTTTACTAACATGCCTTTTTCTTCGGGCTTCTTACAAGATTTTTTATTCACTTTTGATTTTCTGCAGTTTGAATATGGTATATTTAGGTGTGGTTTTTTGGGGAATTTATCCTGCTTTGTCTTCTCTGAGCTTTCTGAATCTGTGGTTTGCTCTCTGACATTAATTTAGGGAGACTCTGTGTTGAATTTCTTCAAGTATTTATTCTGTTTCTTTCTTTCTTCTGCTTCTGGTATTTCCATTACACACGTGCTACTTCTTCTGTAGTTGTCCCCACGGTTCCTGGACATTGTGCTCCAATTCTTTTCTAGTCTTTTTTTCTCTTTGCTACTGTTGCAGTTTTCTTGCTCCTTAGTTCAGCTAGGTCTGAGTTCTTGTCCCATGACCAAGAAGAATAAGGCACACCGACACTGGAGAGTGGCTAAGGCAGAGCAGAGTTTTATTAAGCAAAGAAAAGCTCTTAGCAATGACAGGAGACCTGAAGAGGGTTGCCAGAAATGAAGAAAGTTCTGGATCTTTTATGTGGCAAAGACAAGGAAGCATCCTGTGGGTTTTACCCTAAGGGGAGGTGTAAAGTTGCATCTGTGCATACCTGGGGTTGGTCATAGCTACTCCGTCTTGGTTACTACCCATGAGTGCCTAAGTGAAACCCACAGCAGGGCTAAAACCATAATGCTAATTTCTTGTGAATGGTATTATAATGAGTTAGGTTAAGTTAAGGATATTTAAGTTGATTTATTGCACCTGCACCTGGGTTGGCATTAGGGGAAGCCCTTTACCACATTTCTTTCTTCTAGCTGCAGGTGTGGTTCTGTGAGTGTTTTTCCTCTCGGGAGACCCTCCCTCTCTATCCACCTAGCTGGCTTCTAACTGCCTCCTTCCTCACTCTCTCATTTTGGAAGTTTCTGTTGACATTTTCAAGCTCAAACATTATTTCCTTCAGCCATGTTCAGTCTACTAATGAGCCCATCAAAGGCATTCTTCATTTCTGGTATGATGTTTTTTGACCTCTGGTATTTCTTTTTTAGAATTTCTGTCTCTCTGTTTACATTTCCCACCTCCTCTTGCATGCTGTCTGCTTTATCTATCAGATCCCTTATCATATTAATCATAGTTGTTTTACATGCCTGCTCTAATAATTCCAACATCCCTGCCTTATCTGAGTTGGGCTCTGATGCTTGCTTTGTCTCTTCAAACAGTATTTTTCTGCCTTTTAGTATGCCTTGTAATTTTTTTCTTGATAGCCAGACATGATATTCTAATTAAAAGGAACTATTGTTAATAAAAAAAAAAAAAACCTTTAGTAATGTGGTGGTAAAGTGTGCGGGGAGGTGAAATATTCTATAGCCCCATGATTAAGTCTCTGTCTTTCAGCCAGCTTAGGCCTCTAGACTATGAACTTCACAAGTGTTTCCTAGTAGCCCCCCACCTCCTGGCCATGTGAGACAGGATGGCTGGAGTTAGTTGGGTAATTTTTCTTCTCCCACACGGAAGGCTAAAGGGAGATAGAGTTGGGCCTTTTTTTTCCCCAAAGGCGGCTAGGGTCTAAAAACATCAAAAACAAAAAAGACAAAAAAAAAAAGAAAAACCACAGTAGTTTAGGCTCTTGTAAAATTGTTTCTCCTGAGGGCAGGCCTTATTAAGAACAGAATGTTCTGACATATTTCAAAATGGTTACTTTTCTTCTCCCCCTGCTAGAAGCGCAAGAGGATTTTTCTGTGAAAGCCCGATCAAGCTCCTGGAGGTAAACCTCACAAATATCAGGAGAAGGGGCATTCTCTATAACTGGGTCCCTCTGGAGTTTTTAACTCTCAGCCTTGTCCACATTGAACCTCCAGCACTTCTTCAGTTGCAGGTTAGGTTTCCCTCCCTGGGCTCTGGTTCCCATGGAGGTTTCTGCTCATGAGTTTCTGCTCCAGTCACATGATTCTCTGTATTTACCTGTCTGCCTCTCTACTTTGGAGGCAGTCTGTTTGCTCAGTTACCTCACTTTTCTAAAAGATCTAATGAATCATTGATCGTGCCATTTGTTCAGCTTTTTACTTATTGTTAGAATGGAGTGACGACTTTCAAGCTCCTCACATACCAGAAGATCCAGAATCACTTTCTATTCTCATAATCATCCCATGAATTAAGCATTATCATCCTCATATTATGAATGAGGAAACTGAGGTTGAAAAGGTCAGATGACTTCACAAGGACACACAAGGTGGTAAAAAGTATTCTAACCCTGGTGTCCCCCATATACCAGAGGGTTCTTAGAGCATAAGTACAGTGGGCTGAGTTAGCAGGAGACAGAAGTGAGAAAATTGCATATGACTCCAAGAGGTATACCAAACCCCTACAGAGGGAATATCAATAAAAACGGGCATTTTTTTTTTTTGCAGAAATTGATAAGTTGACCTTAAAATTCCTATAGAAATGCAAAGGACCAAGAATAGCTAAATCAATGCTAAAAAAAAAAAAAAAAAAAAAAAAAAAAAAAAAAAAAGACAAAGAGGACTCACATTCTCCCATTTTAAAACCTATTACAAAGCCATAATAATTAAAGTAGTGTGGTACTGGCATGAAGACAGACACATAGATGAATGGAATAAAGTTAAAAGTTCAGAAAGAAAACCTTACACTTATAGTCAATTAATTTTCCATAAAGATACCAGGATACCAGTGGGGTGAAACAGTTTATTCAACAAATGTGCTGAGATTACTAAATATCCACATGCACAAGGCTTTATTTGGCCCCCTCCCTTATGCCATACATGAACTAAACTCAAAATGGATCACAGACCTAACTAAAAACTAAACCAATAAAACTCTTGAAAAAGACATAGAAGTAAATCTCTGTGACCTGTTGGAAATTTAGGTTAGGCAGTGATTGCTTAAATATGACACCAATAGCAGAAGCAATAAAAGGCAAAATTGATGAATTAGACTTCATCAAAATTAAAAACTTTTATGAGTCAAACAATATCATCAAGTAATTGGAATATCAGCCCATAAAATTAGAGAAAATATTATATATCTGATAAAAGACTTGTATCCAAAGTACATGGAAGCAAATTCATAAAACACAATAGTGATAAGAATAACCCAGTCATAAAACAGGCAAATGATTTGAACAGACATTTCTCCAAAGAAGATATACAAATGGTGAAAAAGCACATGAAAAGATATTCAATGTCCTTACTCATTAGGGAAATGCGAATCAAAACTACAATAAGCTACCACTGCACATCCAGTAGAACAGCTATAATAAAAAAGCCAATAGTAAAGGTTGGTAAGAATGTGATGAAATTGGAACCCACCTTGCTGATGGGAATGTAAAAAGGTGCAGAAACACTGGAGAATATTTGGGCAGTTCCTCAATATGTTAAATATAGAGTTACCATATGTCCCAGAAATTCCACTCCTAAGTAACTACCCAAGGAAAATGAGAACATATGTCCCTGCAAAGACTCCTGGATGAAGACCGAGGGCAGCTACTTCTCGTAACAGTCAAAAAGTGTAAACAACTTAAATGTCCTTCAGCTGATAAATGGATAAACAAAATGTGGTATGCCCATACAATGGAATACTATTTGGCAAAAAAAAGATGAATTACTTATACACGCTAAAACAAGGAAAAACCTCAAATATTATGCCATGAAACAAAGCCAATCACAAAAGATCAAATATTACTATTCCATTTATATTACATGTCCAGAAAAGGTAAATTCACGGAGGCAAAAGTAGATAAGTGACTTTCAGAGGCTGGGGCTGAAGACTGACGGGGGTGATAGGGAGTGACTTTTAATGGGTATGAGGTTGAAGATTGAGCAGGGTGATAGGAAGTGACACCTCATAAATACGGGATTTCTTTTGGAGGTGATGAAAAATGTTCTAAAATCAGATCATGATTGTTACACAACTCTGTAAATATATTAAAAGCATTGAACTGTATACTTTAAATGGGAGAATTTTATGGTATGTAAATTACATCTCAATAAAGCCGTTTAAAAAAAGTGTTCAGATACAAAAAGGAGGTTGCTAAAAACAGTCCTTCTTCCTATAGATCAGGCATTTTTTTTTTATCAAGCTCACTACATCATATGCTTCTCCAGATGCTTGGTTTGGTTTCTCTACTTGGGGGTTCTTACAATAAAACCTATTTCTCTATAGCCTCTAAGACTTTATGTAGATTCTATATGATATTCTCGAATCATAAAGAGGATTGATGTCTCTCTTATTTGAAGGAGATGGGTAGAGCTTCCTCATAACCCTACAAATACAACATTGTCAATGTTTCTGCTGACGACCTGATGAAACAATAGGACCTCAATAGTTAATGTGCTTGTTTTGTCCCTTCAGGACAATAGCTTTAGTTATGGAAATGTCCTCTGCTGTATTTTTTCCCAAAAAAATATGCATTCAAAAAGACTTGCGAAATGTATGTTAAATAAATCTTTTTCACTATGCTGAAAGTTTAAGCGATTTAATAAAAATAGAATCCAACATTTTACAACTTGAACAAGCCTTCAAATGCGGCATTACTAAACTCCATTCTTCCCATGACGGCATCACCTGGCAGTTCAGCGTGAGACAGGTTCGCCTCCTACATAGCTCCAGAGCAACTGTGTGGGAGGTGAGCCTGGCCCTGTAACCCGGTAAGGCCACAAAAGCTTAATTAATTTTCAGAAAACAAAGTTACTTGTGTGGTCTAATTAGCCTACATTTCTTAAACAAACCCAACACAAAGCTAGGTGATATCATTTTATGCAAACAAACAATAAAACCTAATCACTCCCCACACTTAGACACCACCATTATTATAGTTGTTCAACCTTTTTAACTCTCCATTGCTTGGAATAATAATAACCTGTTAGAACTTTGAAATGAAAATCTTTCCACTTGTCAAATGCTGATGTTTTTAAGCATTTCAAAAGCCAATGTCAAACAGGCTTGCTTTTGATTTTCATCTTGGTCTGTGCATGAGCATTAGAGAAATTAACAAGAGCGAAGGGCCCGAGATTAGCCCCTCCTACATAATTCCCTAACGTCAATCAGTAGGGGGAGCTCTCCTATTATTTAAGTGTCCACAAACAAAGCACAGAAGCATTTTTATTGACTCTCCTGGGGACAATGGTGAGATTTTTTTAAATGGATGTTATAACCTGAAGAACATTAAGACAATGATTTGTTCAAAGTTAGAGATGTACCTCATTCAGCACTGAGAACATATTTTCTAAAACAGCCTTGCAAATTAACGAGGGTGTAAAAGTTGCAGGCCTGTAGAAAATTATCCCATTCCAAGAAGGAATCAAGTACCTGTCACTTATAGTGGAATAAAACTTAATTGCATCAGAATTCTAATGGCCATAATGGGCTTCATCATCTCTTTAATATGACAGAATGTTTGGAAAGGTTATAAAAAGGAAAAAATAGACTAACAGATTTTTAGACTTTGAGAAAGGTGGCTTTAAGCTATAAATTATGTGAAAGGCACAAAATGAAAAGAGCTTCAGAAAGTATTAGACTCTTTGAGATTTTGTAGTTAAGTTAAATAAAATATCATGGTAAGGAAATGAATGGTATAACCCATAAGCTTTTCATGTAATTAGCTAAAATAATACTTCCACAATTAGAGATTTGCATGATTCTTTTTATTATTATTTTTTGTAAAGATTGGGTGTCCCTATGTTGCCCAGACTGGTCTCAAACTCCTGGCCTCAAGGGATCCTCCTGCCTTGACCTCCCAAAGTGTTGGGATTACAAGTGTGAGCCACTGTACCCAGCCTGCATGATTCTTTATTGGAGCTTTTGAGTGAAAGTAACGAAGTCCTTATACATATACACAGTATATGTCACAATATGGTCACAATATGGTAAACTGAAGATCAGAAAATAGAGAGTGAAGTTATCAATAGGCAACAACAGCAAGAATTATGTATCCCTCTATGAGTACATCACATTGCTAAGTATGGCAGAAACTGCCGATGTCCCCAAGTTGCTCCCACTCTCTCTTGATAATACAGTTACCAATTTTAATCTGGGCATATGACTTCTCATGAGAAAAACTACAATTCCCAGCCTTCCTTGCAGCCAGTAGAAGTGAGGTGACTGCATTCTGGCCGATGAGGTAAGAACAGATGGACTGTGCAGAGTTGCAGTGCACAAGAGAAAGAGGAACATGCTCTTACCAACTCCATTTCCCCTTCCCACTGGCTAGAATGTGGATATGATGGTGAGTCATCTGGGGCCATGTGGAGAGGACAACAGGTCAGGAGAGTGAGGCAAAAAAGTAGGAAGAGCTTGAGCCCGTCATAACTTTGCAAAGCGAAACCACCAAACCAGATTTGACGTGGTTGTGAGAGAGGACTAAGTCTCCAGGTTGTTCAGACTAGTCTCCATTTGTCTTTCTGTCTCCACAGTTTAACCAGTATCCTTTACTAACAATATTATAGGAAACCTAAAATAATACTTAAACCTTATTTCTTTCTGTTGTGGAATTATCTAGGAGTTTAGAAAGTGAGCCCAGCATTGGGCTAGCATCAAAAATTTATAATGAGACTTATTGACTGGCCATTCAGTGTTTTCATTTGGGAGACAGATAATAGATAGGTAGGTAGGTAGATAGATAGATAGATAGATAGATAGATAGATAGATAGATAGATAGACAGACAGACATATACTTCCCCTATGAACAGGCAGTAGCAAGAATAGAATAAGAAGGAGGATGGGGAAGATGAGGAAGAAGAAGAAGGAGAACAAGGAGGAGAATGGGGTGAGAGAGGAGGAAAGAAAGGAACATCTCAGTTCTTGGCTGGAATTGTCCCAGTTATATCCATGGTGTGACATTGTTAACGTGCCTTTTTTTACTCTCAAAAGTGCCCTGACTTGAACAATAGCTTACATGGCCACTCTGCCTCTTGGTGTCTTTTCAACAATCCCAAACTACCTCACATAGCTGGAGCTTGACGTTGAAAGTGTATAATCCACTGTAGAATGTGGGCATGGTGTGAACTGGGCTTCTATATAAGAAATGCCAGTAGAGATGCTAAAACTAAAAGAATACAAAATGCAAAAGTCTAAGAAAAAGATCACTGCAGGTGAAACGATGAAAAGTATTTGGTTTTGTTGAATCAAATTTAGAAGAGAAAATTGTGGTAGGAATGGTTTCCATAAGCTAGAAGAAGAAGAGAAAAATAACATAGAGAAAGCAGCCCAAGAAGATAGGAAGAGCTTGGTCAAGGGAAGAGACGCTGAGGACCGGAAGGGAGATCTTAGCAGCAAGGATCACAGCAGAAGCGATCTTTAGCATGAATGTTTTGCTTCTATGTTCTAAATGTTTTCATATAACTGATTATAAAGGTGTAACAGGTGTTCAGAAAACACATCACTCCTACCCATGGCCTTTCAGTGGCACCACCCACTCCATCACTCATGCCTCACATAGGACAGTGCAGAAGCATTAGAAGAGCGTGAAGTGGTGAGAGTCAGCCTTTCAGAGATATTTATCAATGGGTTTCTTTTTTTTTTTGAAGAAAAGAGATACATCCTGAGGCTAACAGTACATCTGTTTGTTTCTTATAAGTTTACACAATGGCAGGGCTTCCAATGAAAATTAATATTTGCCTAGTGGATCCATGATTAGCCTATTTCATCAGACCCCAAAAATGCCCGTGTCTTATCCCCCTATGCCACCCCCTACCCCCGACCCCCAGCTCTCCTTTTCGGTACCTGTCCCCAGCAGGATGAAGGAGACACACAGGGCAGCTGCATTCCTGTGTCTGTGATTAAGGGGGTGGAGAGGGAAAAAGTTAGAGGTGAGAAAGTGCTTCAAACCCAAACATAATGTACACATCCACAAATCTTGACAAAATGTTAACAGACACAGCAAATCACTTACTAAGATGTTCTTTAGCCTCAAGTGTCAGGATAATTTTACAGTTTTAAGTCTGTACTTTAAGTACTCAGTACTGTTAGAATTTTCTCTAAAATCCATGAATATCAATGTGTTTACATAGTTGGGTATTATCTTCACAGATTTAATGGAGAATATAACATTTATAAATTTTAACAGAAATGTACAGAAGATGAAATTTATTCATGGTAGTGGTTTTCTTTTTGTTTGTTTGTTTTTGTCTTTCACGTTTTTTATTCTTGTATTTTTTCTGTTTGTTTTTGTTTATAACATCTGCTTGTTTAACTTCTGGAAGCACCAGAAAGTTAGACAAGGTAGGGGTGGAGTCTAGCGAAAGGAAAGATGTCTATTTTGAATATTTTGTACAAGCTAGAAACGGTTCTAAGGGATCACAACGAAGTGGTTTCCTAATGAGAAACATTTTCCTTCACACAGATTGGGTTCAGAGGATGGGATCAACTCACATGCCATAGTTGCATGTGAAAACACAACCATAGTTTTCATTGTGATTTAAAGTAGTAACCCCAAAAGACTAGTGTGTTTGCTGGTCAGGACAGAAGTGAGTGGGAAGCGTTTGGCTTATGATGTTGGGGGGAAAATAAACTGACTTAATAGCTGGAAGTCTGCAGAACAGAGGCCACAATGTTAAGGCAGGTGAAAACTTTAACGGATGCTAATTTTTGCTATTGGTAAAGGACTCAAAGTTTTAAGGACTCCATTCCCAAGAGGAAATTCACATTCAATGACAACTTGGATAGTGGCGTGTGACTCCTCAGCCCAATATTATAACATGTCAAGTCTTTTCCAAAAGCCACCCACTCAGCTCTATAAACAGATGAATCCTGGCTGAAGAAAGCTTCACTAACTTTGAAGATTTGAAAGGCATACAAATCTTAAGGAAACAAATCGTGACCAATAAAAGTTGAAGAGCATCTGTAAGATGGTATTACAAAGCTGGCTGACTTCCATGACTGGAGAATAGTATTAGGAAAGTGACTCAACAAGATTCTTTAAGGAAAAAAAAAAAAAAAAAAAAAAAAAGCTGAGTTATTGGGTCAAAACATCATGGGTTCATTTTGAGGCATTGCAGATATTGGGAAAATAAGACCAAAGTCTTATCATCATGACAAAGCAGGCTGGTGATGTGATCGCAGAACTGGTTACCAGTTTAATCAGCTTAGTAGTTTCCTCTCACCCTGCTGTTTTTTCTTTTTTTTTTTTTAAGAGTGATCAATAAAAACATTAATTTTCAGGAAGCAATAAACACAGAGCTATGTAGTAGGAAGAATAAGAGCAGACATAATTTTTTTGTCTTAGACACATAGAGGAAGACGTCATCATAGGTATAAATTTCTTACATGATGTTCACATAGTTACGTCTTATTTCAAAGGCATTAGGACTCCATCCTAGAAATTAAACAGAAAAATGACACATCCAGTTGACCCCATCCATGGGGCCTCTACATCTTTAGCAATTGTTGCGTGATCTGGTAGCCAAGTCTCTCCTAAGGAGTGGTTGAATGCAATTGCATTCACGGGTCGAGCATGGTGTCTGTGTGGCTCACGGTCTCCATGAACCTGTGGGGCCACTCTTGCTGTTGAGTTGCTGCTGCTGTTACGGTTATGATCATTACGTGTCCTTTACAAAGAGTTCTGGGATAAGGATGTCTATATAAGGGTGTCTATATTGATTATTTTATTCATCTAACATCACGTAAATTGTTTTATGATTAATGCTAAAATGTAAGTAAATCTCACCTAATTCATTCATTTTTCTTCACTTATCCTATTACTAAGCATATGTGTCAACAATTCACAGAAAAATACACAGTGGGTTTTTATCGTGTTTTAAAATAACTGCCCACATGTTTGGTCCCACTGTTTTCTGATGCAATTCTTGGTCCTCTAATGGGCTTGCCAGTTGGCTCCTTAGCCTTCCAGGCCAGCTTTCTCTACTACTGAGGAGCATCTCAGAAGCACCTTGATTCAGAGGTAGACATAAAGCTGGCTGAGTAAAGTACTCGTGATTGAACGTGTTTTGTTGTTGCTTACATTAATAAAATATAAATAAAGTGCCAAACTCAGAATTTGCTCCTCAAAGTGAGATGCTATGTGCTTATGGTCTTCTGGGGAAGAAATAAGGTGGCTGGTTTTTCAGGGCTTGACTATTCCCACGGAGCAGGCATCATTCTTCTCTTGCAACTGCAATATTTTTTTTTCTATTTTCCTTCAATTTCTCACAAGATCTTTTCTCATTAATGTCTAAACCAGGAAAAGTTTTGACTCTTAATTTTTTCACTTAACCAAAATGTATCTTAATTACTTGTAGGGTTTTTAAAATTTAGTCCTTGAAGTGTAATACAATTAAATAGATTTGTTTTAGAATTTTCCAAAAAATGAAGTTTTGGGAGAAGATGGAAAATATGGAAATATTTTTCCTAAGAATTTATTTACTTTCATTTCTTTTTCTTTTCCTTTTTTTTTTTTTTTTTGTTTTTAGAAAACATTAAGAGAGAAATAAAGTTTCACAATTCCATCGTACCAGAAACATCTATCAAATTGAATAGGAGTGAAAATATTCACCCTCAATATTACATTCTACATGTGTGTTGAATATATTTGTGTGTTAGGCATATAGGACCCTTGGTCTTCTAGAGAATTCTAGAACTGTCAGAAATGGTTACAGTGGAAAACTTTTTTTTTCAGGAAGCAAAAATAGGCTAATACCAAATCAGCTGCATTCTTTTCAATTCCATTCAAGCAGGAAAGGAAATCTCTATCTGAAATTCAGACCCACTTTTACCAGATCTCATTCTTAATGATCTAGACAAATATGGCAACTTCCAGCTCACTTTTTCTGAAGATATCTAACTTTGGACTAACTTTCAAAAGCAGCTAACCTTAACAAGGATGTGGCAGCTGTTGGACAACTCACAGGCACATTCCACTGTAATTAGAGCCAAGAAACACTGGAGAACCATGTCCAATTGAATCCGAAAAGAGAACATTAGTCAGCCAGAACATCTTTACTGGAAAGAGAACATAACAACAACAAAAAAACTGGTCAGTAAACTTTAAGATTTTATTTTTCAAAAAATGCCCACCAAAATAATTACCTACCCTAGAGAGAAAAATTGCCCATTAACTTTGAATGACATCTTCTAATGATTTTATCAGATTTTCACGTACACGAAATCATCTCTATTGTTTGAAACCACCGGGCATCTCAGCTTATATTTAGAGGGAGAGGCAAAAGTAGCTTGTGAAAGCCACGTCTAGCTCTACAACCTGACCTCTGAGTGGACCTGGAGGAAGGGACCAGGTATAACATGCCTGTGGGCAGAGGCCCAGGAACACCTTGCCAGGCCTTTGGCCAGGTCAGTCCTCCTGTGTGGGGATCCTGAGACCACGCCCAAAGGAGGTATACCCTGCAGGGGAGAGAAATGCTGGCCAGATCCAGGATACAGAGTCAGAATTCGAGGAGACAGGAAAATAGCTCCATTGTGTGTTAAATTTTGGACAGCATGGTCCCAAACAGTCAAAGGGACAGTGAGGAGATGCATGTCTGTGGCATCCTTGTGTAGAAGATGAGAGGGCACTGCGTCAGGTGAGAAGGAGCCCACAGGGTGGGCGGGTGGGCGTGCAGCCCCTCGTGCTGCCAGTCCAGCGCCTCGCACCTCTAAATAGCACTCACGGTAGGATTCTGTTTTGCGTTCTCTGGTTTCCATGGTGCACCATTCCACAGACAGTTCTGGTTGTTTTACTGACAGGTGGACCTTATCTTACATCACTTTCCTATATTTCTCAGTTCAGCTCTGCACCACACAGACATGAACGCTTTGTGGTAAAGACACAGTTTAGTCAGAAGAGCCGATGGCAGCTGGACCAGTGCAGAAGGAGAGTAAGAGCTGGTGCGTCCCCCAGCCACCAGGGACAGCTTCTGACCGCAGAGTGCTGGTGACTGCAACAGACTGTGGGCAGGTCACTTCTCCTCTCTGGGTCTCAGTGTCTTCAACAGTAAAATAAAAACATTGAATTAATATCTCTTTGACCTTAAAAGGTCATCGTCTTCATTATTCTTGTGGAATTTAATATCAAGAATCCCAGAAAGCCAGCGGCTTCTATCTGCACTTACTCCTCAGATTCAGTTGCTGAATCCCTGCCCACCAACTCTCGAGTTGCACAGCATGTCCCTGACTGCATGTGAGAAGCCTTTCTCCAGACTCCAGCAAAAGAGCCTTCGGGAGGAGAGTGAGGGCTCCCAATCACGCTTCTCAGTCTATAGAGGTGGAAGTGTTTAGAAAAGAGACAGAAAAAAGGAAAACTCACAATGCATGGAGAAAAGCCCTGAAGGACTCCTCAGGCAGCTGTGCAGGCCCCCACTCAGGATGCTGAGGGCGCTTGTACAGGGTTCCACTGCAGGTGTGTCCTGTCTGCAGCCCGTGCGATTCAGGCTCCCTTGGCTGGGCTCTAGGTCTCTCAGAGGCCCCTCTGTCCTTAGCGTAGACGCCTGTCTTCCCAAGGAACGCGAGGGAGGCCAGCAGCACATGAATGCCCACACCGTGCTTTACGACACGGAAGATGCTTACAGGCAAATGGGAGTTCTATGAATCTAATGTTAATAAAAATTGATTTTTGAAAATGCAACATCCTTCTTATACTACTTGCAGGTTAGATAAATAAGCCACATGGTGATAAATGCCTGCTTTTTGCAGTTATAATTGGCCAAATATTCTTTTACTCATTTTGGTCCCTGTTTTACTATGGCCAAAATAATAGTAAATAGATCAATTAGCAGGTTTGAGATATGACCTGGGAACTTATATTTATGAGAACTAGGCCAAAATGCTCTCCCCCTCATCAATAAGTTGTTGGGTCTCCCCCTCCTTGCCCCGCTTCCCGCATCCGAGGAAGGGCTGAGATCCAAATAGTTGTCGCACGATGGATGGCATTCCTTCTTCATGACCTACCACACTCACATGATTTAAGCCATGGTTTGGGATGTTGTTGATGATTTATTGTATGAAAAATGTAAATGATCTGGATGGCAGATGTTTTATATTTTCTGACCATTCATTTTCAGTGGGAATGTAATTAAAATTTATGAAGTGTATCTGCTGAATTGCATTGGCAATTGATGATCTCCTCCAGGGCTGTCTATCCACAGATGATGAGTAATTGTGGACAGAGACGTGTGGTGACAAGGGCAGGATGTGATGTTTCTGCCAGAGTGAAGCGACCTGCACAAAGGATGGAATTCCTTTGCCTTTGTCCCCAGACCCCAGCCCGACCCAGCCCCACTCAGCCTACACCGTGAAGAAAGGTGGAACAGTGTCTGCTCTTTTCTTTCCAGAGTTTTAAAACTGTCTGCCAGGCTCCTGTGTCTTCACATGGCCTGAAGACCTTCTCCTGAAAGGCATGTTAGAGGCCCACCACAGAGATCCAGGGAGACGATGTCACCCTTCAGAGAAAACCCACAGAAGGGACTTGGGCAAATCCCAAATTCTCCAGAGAGCTGTCATTGTTTGACCTTGCAGATCATGTTTTCAAGCATCGAAGTTACCATGAGAGGATCAAGTCAAAAGAGTATCTATAATCCTATCTATGTGCATCCACTAGATGAAATGTGATTGTGCAATTATCAGTTGATGTGTCTACCTCCCTACTAAGCATGGAGCTTCTTCAGGTCACAATTCTCTCTGTCTCTAAAACCTGGCCAGCATCTGACAGCAGAGCCTGCCACACAACCCGTTCTTGCACTTGGTTAAACTGTGCAGAAGAAGCTACATCTGAGGAAGAGGAATGCCAAAGAGCCAGAACATGCCACACCGTAGTGTTATTGGCATGGTTTTTCAGTACCTTATGACTTCTTGTGAGACCTTTTCTTTTGTGAAGATGCCAAACTGTCATCATTGATAGCATCACTGTCCTGCAAAGTCCCCAGAGCATTCCTTTAAGTTCCCAAGTTCCCAGTCCCAGTAGGCCACAGAATTGG
Organism: Chlorocebus sabaeus; assembly: GCF_047675955.1. Classification (NCBI taxonomy): domain Eukaryota; kingdom Metazoa; phylum Chordata; class Mammalia; order Primates; family Cercopithecidae; genus Chlorocebus; species Chlorocebus sabaeus. Next base: position 4,971,313 of record NC_132921.1, read on the forward strand.
ATGGCCCGGGTGAAGGAGGTCATCAGATGCCCAAGCCGCAGCATCGATGGCGTGGACACTCTATGTCAGTGCAGAAACTTGCACTTTGCTTCTGCTTCTTTTGCACCTAAATGTTTACTTTAAATTCCACAAGTCAACTTGTGTGTGGTTCTGATGAGCGTGTGACCTAAAAGTGCTATGAGTGAAACTCACTAACACTGGAGCTCAAATGAAGACTGATGACCATGGCAAACAACAGAAGTCTCTTTGTGTCAAGCAGCTTCTTTTATCACCTCACCTTTCTCCATGGAACACCCTTTTTTATTTATCTTCTCCCTTCTGTTGATCTTCATCATCAGCCCACACACCTATTGTTTAATCAGGTACCCTCCAAGCCATTCATTCTATTTCATACAATCAGTAGGATGGAGTCTTTGATAGCTCGTACTTCTCACTGAAACAGAAACAAAGGTAAAAATACTGAAATAATTTATTTTTATTTCATCAGACCCAGATGATCACTGTGTTTACTGAGATGCCTGGACACTCAGGAGGTCTTTAAAAAGCATTCACAACTCATGGGAAGATAGAATTCCTGAGCCAAAGGGCACCTCAAATTCTCTAGCACAAGTCCTTTATTTTATAGATGGGGAAAATGGCTCAGTGAGCTGAGGAGTGGCAGTTCTGGGGCTGTGATTCAGAACTCTGGTGGCTCCATGTTGCAAGTGTGACTTCTGTGCATAGTCTGATTTTGTTTTGAGATACCAGCTATTTTCTTTCATTTATTCTCTTGGTGCTTCAAAGTCACAGTAAAACAGCAACTTAGCATTGCATGAACCGGGGCTCCAGGTGCAGCTGTGAGGATGAGAACCTGAGTGCAGCATTTACAGGAACACACTGTGTGCCAGGCCCATGTCTGGACAGCAACGCTACCATAAGTTGTATAATTACTCCCATTCTACAGGGAGGCAACCTGGGAATTTCCACTTTAACTTTTCATTTCTTCTTCTTTGCCCTATAATTCCCTTCAAGAAAATTACACTTACAATCTATAATCAGTACCAAAATTTGGTACAAGGATGTTCATTGCAATATATTAAATGTCAGAAGAGGAAAAGATGGTTAAATAAATTATGGTAAGGCCAAGCACAGTGGTTCATGCCTGCACTTTGGGAGGCTGAGGCAGGTGGATCACTTGAGGTCAGGAGTTCAAGACCAGCCTGGTCAACATGGAGAAACCCCATCTCTACTAAAAATACAAAAATTAGCTGGGTGTGGTGGTGTGCGCCTGTAGTCCCAGCTACTCGGGAGGCTGAGGCAGGAGAATTGCTTGAACCTGGTGGGTGGAGGTTGCAGTGAGCTGAGATCACACCACTGCACTCCAGCCTGGGCGACAGAGCAAGACTCTGTCTCAATTAAAATAAATAAATAAAATAAATAAATTATGGTAGAGCCATATAATTGAATATCTCCTAAATGTAAGAAAATCATGTCTTCATCCTTTGACCATAAAATTCTACTTCTACTATGTAGGAAATAAATAATGAAGGGTATCCATAAATATTTAGCTAAAAGTTATGTTTACAGCTTCATTATAAATCACAGATTAACAACAACATAAGTATCTGATACGAGTTTATTTGTGAAGTAAACTATGATACATTTATGTAGTGGAACACCATACACCTAATAAAAATTATCACACAGACTATTACTCAAAACATTCATGTAATATACTATTTATTATACAGTTAAATCATTATGTTACCAAGCAATATAGACACAGTGGAATTACACTGTTTTCATTCAAACTGAATATAAATAGATAGAAACCAAAAAACTAAAATGTTAACAGCAGTCATTTCTAAGTGAGGGGATTATTACTGATTTTATTTTCTTATCTTTCTTTTCTATATTTTTTATTTTTCTCATAAAGAACGTAAGTACTTACATAGTAAAGAAAAATAAAAGCCATGTAAGTCCCTCGTTTGAAAGTTATAATATTAATAGAAGAAATCAGAATACAACTCTCTATCTAAAGTATTATCCAAATTTTGTTTTTAAATATTTGGACTATAATACACATGCTTCAGAATACCTCGGAAATATATATAGGATTATTCCCATGGCTTACAACTATAGGTGATTTTTGTTTTATTCTTCATATCTCTGTTTTGCCAAGTTTTCTGCTGCAAACATGTATTTTATAATCAGAGAAAACAACAACAATCATAGAACACATAGAAGTCGAATCCGAGTTTTCTTATTTTAGTTAAAATACTAAAAAATAAAGCAGAATATTGAGTGTATCTGGGGAAATTAGAAGGAAAGTGAATACTTCTCTTTCTTTTCTTTAAACTTTATTTTTTAAGTGGCTTCCCGACTGCCATAATGTTTACCAAACTCAGTGCTAAGATTTTCATTGACAAGCACAGGCATGGTGTAGCCCGCTTTCCTGGAGAACTGTCACAATAAAAAGACATTCACATTTTAGTATTTGGGCAAAATGTTTAACACTCAAACATTTGTATTTTTCCTTCAGTTTTCAAAACAACTTTAAATCTCTCTTTTCAAAACAGCGTTAAATGATGTCACTCATTAGCTAGCAGGTGGCTGGCAGTGGAGAATTGTATTTAATGCTTCCATTTCCAATGCAGCTGGAAGCACAGACCAGGTGAGCGTGCAGTGTGCGGGTTCAACTTAGGAGCTGCAGGCTGGGCATTGAGTAAACTGGGGGCGGCACAGCAGCAAGCTGGGGTAGACCTCCGAGCCCCAACCAGGAACGTGAGGCATGAAGTCCAACCTCACACTATCTGCATGGAGATAGATCCAGGAAAATCAAGCCACTGGTAATAAAGGAATCAGTGCCGCCCAGAACATAAGAGCCATGTGTCCCACAGAAGAAACCACTGTTGGAAGTCCAGCTGTCATTTTAGGGCAGACTGAAAAGGAGATACAGAAAGTATCAGGGAAGTCAGCCGGGAGGACCATCCTGACCTGAGCTTAGTGACAGCCGAGAAAAAGAACGTGGCATCAGTGACGAAGTTCACGTGGTACTGGTTGTGAGGTTTGGCTACAATAGAGGATGAGGTGGCAATGATGATAAACTGTCATCGAACAGACATAAAGGATGAAATAATCTTGAATCCCTCCTGAGCCTACCAAGTCAGGCTAAGCCCAAAGAGAGTCTGGAGAAGGCTCTGCATTTGGACACCCAGCCCCTGCACTGGAGGAAAGCTGTGCATCTTCAATGGAGTTTCTCAATCCAAGTGGCTGGGGTGGGATCAAAAGCATGCTCTTGCCCAAGGTATTTTAAGTGTAGGAGTGAGAGGTATGCTGGGATTTCATTAAGATCTCTTTGGGGAACACAGAACACTTAGTGCCTGTCTAGGCCTTGTTTGTATCAGTACTAGGTTTGCAGCCAGATGGTTTTTTCAGCCCTACCCATAACCATTGCCCCCGAGTTGCTCAAGGGGACCACAGGGGTTCACCCAAACCAGCCACTGAGTCAGCCCAAGGGATTGGATTAAGTCTTCTGTGACCCTGTGCTTGGAGGTGCAGATGGCCTAACTTGTGGCATGAAATGCCACTGGTAATGGGCGACACTAAGACCTGAAATTTCACGGAAAGGCCAGCATGGTAAGTGTGTCTGCTTCGTAAGATTTTTGTGCAGATTAGGTGAGAGGAGAGGCTGTAGGTTCAGTGTAGAAGACAGGGGCCAGCTCAGAGCAAACGCCCCAGTGTGAGTCCTTGGAGCCTTATTATTCCTCGCGCTTCATCTTTGCTTCACATTTCACAGACTTCAAAGCATTTTCACTGAGCATCCTCATATTTGTTTCTCACCTTAGCTGAGAGATAGAGAGCACGGCACAGTTATAATTATGCCCATTTTCCATTCATGGATCTGATGGAAGTTGGGCGTTTTGCCCAGGGATGGCGTTGGGTGGTAATGGACCAGGGTTCCGAGGCCCAGGGACTCTACTGCCCAATGCTCTATTGAAAACACCAGGCTGCCGTTCCATGGTCATCTGTACCTGCACTACAGCTGTGTTGTTTTGTGGTATCTTTTTCCATTGTAAAATCAAATGATTTATAAACACATTAATTGATGCCACCAGAGCATTCCTAACAAGGAGTCTTTGATTCAGTAGGGATAACCCAGGCAAGAACAGGAAGAAAACTCACAAGGCTCTTGCTCCTGGAATGAGTGAATGATTTTTCAACCACTAAAACTGTCCTCTTGTAAATTCTTGGTTTTTGTTTTGTTTTGTTTTGGTTTTTTTTGAGACAGGGTTTCACTCTGTTGCCCAGAAAGAGTGCAGTGGTATGATCTCAGCTCACTGCAGCCTCAATCTCCTGGGCTCAAGCGATCCTCCCATCTCTGCTTCCTGGGTAGCTTGGATTACAGGCACATGCCACCATGCCCAGTTGATTTTTGATTTTTCATAGAGCTGGGGGTTTCACTATGTTGCCAGGCTAGGCTTGAACTCCTGGATGCAAGTGATCCTTTCATCTTAGCCTCCCGAAGTGCCAGGATCCCCACACCCGGCCTTGTACATCCTTCCATAAGCTCCCATGCATTCTCTCAGGTGTGTCTTGCTTCCTGGTTGTGGTCCCTAACCTGCCCCTGTACTCTCAAGTCTTTCCAGAAAACCAAGGGCTGCAGACACAGCATTAACAGCATAGATGGTGGTGAGTGCTCTCCACTGAGTGCCTGCTCTGTGGTGGGCAATGAACGAAGATCCTTGATGACTTTCCTTAATTTAGTCCTCACCATATCCACTGGCAGGTAACAGCCCATAAGCTGATAAAGGCAGGATCCGGACTGAGGCATGTCCGGCTCCAGATGCAAAGCTCCTCACCCAGGTGCTAGCCCACCTGCCTGGTCGGGGAACCAGAGCCAACACTGCCCTCTGCTCCCTTCCCCCTGGGGCCCCTCCCACAGGCTTCTGCAAAACCGGCTTGCACAAAACCAGGTGGCTTTCACCTGCCAGGGTTCATCTCAGGCCCTGCGCTCTTAATGATCACCGTAGATTTCCCCCTGGGAACCTGGCCCATCTTCTTTGTCACAAGACAGCCAGTTGAAATGAACACAGACGCAGGCTCTTGGGACCATCATGCCCCGCTCATAGCCTGGGGGAGAGCTCTGCAGTGGCTTCCAGAGTCTGCCCTCTCCACCACGCTTCTTTTCTCCTATGAAGATTCGCCGCCCCCGCCACCCCTGCGACCTCTTCTCTCTAAATTTCCACAACCGTCCTTCACTGAGCCCACACCCAGGACATAGGAAGATGGAGGTGGTGACTCACACAGGGCCTGCTGTCTAAGGGGTAATGGGGACATTCAATCAGAAATCTCCATGATATGTGAAGAGACTTAGGATTGAAAATGCGCAAGAAACACCTAAAGGAAAGGAATCATGGTCTGGGAGCCTCTGGCCTCCTTTTCTACACCACAAGCGCGAGCGTCTCCACGCATGCGCTCTCACCTCTTGCACTGGCTGCTCAGTGAATGTTCTTCTGGGTCTTCTGGGTGGAACCGCAGTTTGTTCAGCTCTCTCTCCGCACACCCCGGCGGGCCTAGTGCAGAGTCTGGTATTGCCCAGGTGCACAGCTCAGCACCTTCGCGCGGAAGAGCTTCAAGGGTCTGGGAGCTACTGCTGCATCACAAACCTCCCCAGGCCCAAAGGCTCACAGTTCAAAATACTGCCCATTACTCCTCACACAGTTGCGAGTCAGTTGTGCGGTTCTGGTGATCCTGGGTGAGGGGCCTCATTCCTCTGCAGGTGGCTGTGGGCTCTGCTGGGATGGCTGATGGGGTATGGCCTTGAGGACACACTCAGGTCTCCTTTGGCATCTGTTCCTCCCACAGGCAGGCCAGCATGCTCCTGGTAGTGGCAGCCTCCAGGACAGCAAGTGGAAACACAAAAGCACATTTTTAAAGCCGGCAAGTATGGATGTGACTCCTGTCCCCTTGGCCAGGACAAGTCGCTTGCCCAAGGCCAGTATGCATATGGAAAGGCACAGGCCTGAGAGGCCAAGGGGCATGACAGTGGGGGACTCTGAATGTCGGGGGCCCAGTGTACCTCATCCCACTGCAGAGGAAGCTTGCATCCAGCCAACCCAAATCCTACACACTTCCATTTTAATGGGTTTCACACTGAAATAAATGAATGTTTCTCAAGGCAACAATACATCCAGTTCTGCCAGTGCAGAGTCCTACGTCCTTTGTGTGGGCTGGGCAGAGTCTGCAAGGCCCCTGGGAGACAAAAGATGGGCCGTGAGAAGCGGGTCCCACGTGAGGATGACGAGAGGGTGGGAAGTGCCAACACAGATCCCACTTGGAACTTCATCTTCTCCAAGGAATGTCAAATTTTGAGTGGAAAGGGGAAAAAAAGGGGGAGCCCCAAACGTAACACAACACTCTGAAGTCAGTTCTTTTTCTCTCTTGACTAATTAAGCTTAACCAGAATGGTGGGGCTGTCAGGCGTGGGGAACCTTTCCCGAGAGAAGAAAGGAGCCGCTCTCCAGGTGGGTTCCCGACTCTGGCTGGCTCCCACCACAACATACATTTGGCATCCATGACAGCACCGTCAAAAATAATAGCGAGAAAGCTCACTGTCTGTCACGACGGAATAATTATGTATGGGCTTTCCTTACACTCAAGATGGATTAGATATTTCATTGAGGAAAATATATGTGGCTTTTAAAAAGAATGTAACGTATTGAGGGCACTGCTGAGATTAATAGCCAAATAAAGAATTTTTTTAAAAAAAGTTCTGTGTGTATGTGTGTGTGTGCGTGTGAACATGTCACTCATGAAGAGATGGGAGATGTCATTCCTAAGCTGGTTAATTACAAAATGCATTAATGTTTTATTATACCCTTATCAGTAATTAATCACCCACTTTGATGTAAAGTTCAGCCTCCGAAAAGTATCATGAAATTGTCCTTCATGTATGAATGAGGATTTTTAGGGGTGAACAAAGACCATGACAAAGATAGAAGAAGTGTATTCCCCCTGGAAGGAGGGCAGGGATTAGCCTTGTGTCTATCTTACATTGCGTATGTTATCCTTGGGGTGTTTATGAGGCCAGAACCAAAGGAAGCAAGAGAGAAAGAGAAAGAGACAGAGCAATGAAAGAGAGAGAAGACAGAGATAGAGAGAGAGAAGCAAGAGAGAGGGAGAGGTGTCTCCACAACAGAGGGATGGGGAGCTTTCCTTAGTGGTGTTCTTCAGGTGCAGAGTTTGAATAAAAATGCAAAACAGGATGCTCCCATTCAGTAAATATTATCGTTTTTATTCACTCATTAATTAAGTTGCTTAATTGCTGCTGTCAAAAGACTCTTGAGTTTGTGACTGGGGCTGCTGCACTGTTTTGATAGGAGCTGAAGGAGAGAAAGGCAATATCGCTTGCTCGCTTGGCTTTCTGAAGGAAGCCTCAGTGAGGCAGATCAGAAAGGATCCAAGAGGGTGATGTTGAGAGGGAACACTGCTTCTGGGGGGAAACAGCCAGTTGCAGGGCTCCTGTAGGAGGCTATTTCATTACTGTGATGGATGCCCATCACCGGCTTATTATCATTTCAGTCATTATTCTGTGAAAATCACTTTTATGCAAAATATGTCCCCCTTTAATCTAACTTCCCAAGAGGGGCAGGAATGGAAACAGACTCCGGCCTTGTCAGTCAACACAATCGTGCATCCCTTTGTGTCTGCTGCGGAGGAATGACTCTGGGCTGTTTTGGAACACATCCTGTCCACTGCACTCCATCTGCAAATTCCCAGCACTTCCAGAGCCTCCCATGCGTAATGCTCCACGTTTCTTCACACTGGGGTGATCACATGTCCCAGGGAGCCTAAGCCAGACTGCCGCTCAGCAAACACATACCAGAAATAGCCTACAAAGTGTCTTGGTGCTGACATTTGATTAATGTTCCCTGGCCTTTCCATGCTCAAATATGCTTTATTTGAAATATTTGAATAACCTTTGAGCACACCCTTCCTAATTTGTCACCCTGTGCACACCCAAAAATAATAGACAGGCTAATCCTGCAGTCACTGCGCCCTCTTGCCCAGGAAGAGACGACTCCCGCCATGTCTAAGCACACTGGGCTTCCCAAGAGGGGCGGCTCCACCCCATCTACCAACGAAGTGTGGAAAAACAATGAAGAACAACAACATGGACCCACTGGCATCACCCTCAATGGGAAAAGTGATGGTGGATCTGCACAGTAAACATGGGTGTGTGTATCTGACCTTCTTCCCCAGAGTCTCAGGTAGAGGGGAGCTCCATCCAAGTTAACTCTGCTCCCCCACCTGAGTGCAACTAAATGTTTTTCTTCTGCCTTTCACAATGTAGCTACTTCTCCATCCAGTGGAGCCAAGGGCATCTATGTGTGCATGCATAGGCCACGTATGCATTGCCTGCGTATCGTGTGCATGTATAGGTTGTTGCATATGTTTGCATGTGTGGATTGTTGCATATGTGTGCATGTGTGGGTGGTTGCATATGTGGGCATGTGTCCATGTTCTCTACACTTTCTCAATGACCTCAATTGCACGCTTATTGGGTGCCTGGTTGATAGTTTATCTGAGAGGAGCTGCCACATGGTGAGCCTCACCTGCAGGCTGGAAAACCAAGCCATACAGATAATACGATGAAGGGCTAGGAGGGCAGGCCAGTTAGCTAATGTTACTTGAATCTTTATTTTTTTGTTAACATACAGCTAGACACATTGGAATCCTGATGTCAAATCATTATGAATTTTCTGCCAAAAAAAAAAAAATCTTCATTTTCAGGGCTACCATGGACTTTGCTTGCATATGCTGGGAAATTACTCTCTCCTTTGCCATGAGGAAGGTAGGAAGAAAGGAGGGAGGGAGAGAGGGAGAGAAAGAGGGAGGGAGGGAAGGTTGAGAAGCACATCAGTTCACAGCATTATTCTCACCCTCTTCAATTTTCTGAGAAATTCATTTGCATTTAGGACAAGGTGACTTCCTTCTGTTTTCCACTACCTTCATGAAAGAAGGTGGGGAATAGTTGTTACAATTTTCTAACACTTACCTTACAAATCTAATGGTTTTATTTGACTATTAAACCCAACTCTGTGAAATATATTTAAATGCCTTGGTATCTTACATCTATGGGTATTGATTAGGTAAGATACTAACAATGGGGACTATCAAATTCCTATAATGGCCTGAATGTGTCCCCCCAAAATTCATATGTTGAAATCCTAACCCTAATGTGATCTTATTAGGAGGTGGGACCTTTGCGAGGTGATTAGGTCATGAGGGTGAAGCCCTCATAATTGGAATTCCTGTCCTTATAAAAAGACACCAGAGAGCCCCCTCGCCCCTTTTGCCATGTGAAGACACAGTGAGGAAGCAGGGCCTCACCAGGCACTATACCCAGCCTCCAGAATTGTGAGAAATTAATTTCTGTAGGTTATAAACCACATAGTCTATGGCCTTTTGTTATAGCAGCCCAAATGGACTAAGACAGGGGCCATTATGTCCTATGATTGGTAGACAGAGATGCTGAAGTTTGTATAGACCAGGAAACCCAGGAGCTCAAATCACAAGGAACCTGGAGCAGAGGGAGGGGAGGGTGGAAACGGGAGACTACTGGAGCAAGAGCTCTAACGCGATCATGCTGCAAATTCACGATGAGTTAGAGGAAGCCAACACCATGTCTTCATCACACTTCCAATCACATTAAATGATTTAGATTTCAAACTTCTGAAAATAGTAGCACAAACACAAGTGTTGATCTAAAACAGGAAGATTACAAGCATACCACAGATATATGAAATATTTTCCAGGAAAAGAAAAAAAGCCACCAGGGGAAATATGGTTTTACATGTTATTATTCTTGTCATGTTTGCAAGCATTCATGTAGACAGTCTTTGTTTGAGTAGGAAATGACACAACTTGATGCAATATGGACAATATTCTGGAACAAGATTCTAAAAAATTTAAAATTCTAGTTTTTGACATCTAAAGTCAAATTTTCTAAAAATTGAAGAAATAATTATTTCACTTACTGCTTATGTTGGCTTTCTATTACCACTATAAAAAATTACCACAAACTTACAGACTGGAAACAGTATAAAGTTATCATCTTGCTGTACCGTGGGTCAGAAATCAAACATGGGTCTCCCTGAGCTAAGATCAATGTGTAGGCAGGGTGTGTTTCTTTGTCTGCTGGAGAGGAGAATTCATGCCTTCCTTTTCCAGCTTCTAGAGGTCACCTGCCATCTTTGGTTGGCAGACCCTTCCTCCATCTTCAATTCTGTCTTCTGATTTAAGTACCCTGTCAATCTCTTTAACTACCCTCTTCTACTTTTAAGAACCCTCATGATTACACTAGATCCACCTGGATAGCCTCTGTATATTAAAGTCCGCTGATCAGCAAACATAACTCCATATGCTCCCTTAATTCCTCTTTGCCATGTAGCTCACATATTCCCACGTTCCAGGACTAGGATGTGGACATCTTTGGGGGCCATCATTCTGCCTACCACACTGCTTTTAAGGTAAGCAAGAACAACATGAAGAGTGGAAGGAAAGGCCGTCCCAGTAGGCAGGGATTACCACACTGGGCTGGCTAAACACTCTCAAGATATGCCATGGAAAGTGCAGAAGGTTGTATGATCAGATCAATCTGGGAAACGTGAGATCATCGCATCTTTTTCCTAGAGGTTTGTATGGTTCCTGTGTCTGCTCTAACAAAGTACCACAGACAGGTGGCTTGAAACAATAGAGATTTATTCTCTCACAGTTCTGCAGGCTAGAAGTCTGAGATCAGAAATCAAGATGTCAATACAGCCCAGCTCCATCTGAAGCTGATGTGGTTTGTTTGGCTGTCGCTACCCAAATCTCAAATTGAAGTGTAATTCCCATAACTCCTACCTGTGGCGGCAGGGACCAGATGAGAGGTAATTGAATCATAGGGGTGGTTGCCTTCATGCTTTTCTGGTGATAGTGGTGTGTTCTCATGAAATCTGATGGTTTTATAGGGGTTTTCCGCCCCTTCTCTCTGCACTTCTCCTTCCTGCCATCATGTAAAGAAGGACATGTTTACTTTCCCTTCCACCATGATTGTAAGTTTCCTGAACTGTGAGTCAGTTAAACTTCTTTCCCTTATAAATTACCCAGTCTCAGATATGTCTTTTATTAGTAGCACGAGAAGAAACTGATACAAAAACCTATGGAGGAATCCTTCCTCGTCTCTTTTAGCCTCTGGTGTTTGCCAGCTATTCTTGGCCCTCCTTGACTTACACATGCATCACTCGTATCTCTGCCTCCATCATCACGTGGGCATCCTCCCCCTGGTCTCTCTCTCCCTGTCTCTATCCTACTCTTACAAGGACATCCGTCATATACGACGAAGGGCCCACCTTAAATCCAGTATGACCTTAAGTAAGTACATCTGCAAAACCCTTATATCCAATTAACATCACATCAACAGGTATGAGGACTTCAACCTACCTTTTTGGGGAGGTAGAATTCGACCCAAAACAAGGCCCACACTAAGGATTAGCATTTTACAGAGTCTGAGAAGTACTAGGGAAGAAATCCTATTTAACTTGGTTTAACCTACAGCTTCCCAAATTTATGACCATAGAATCGTTTTGCATAGAATGCCTTTTAATATGCCAAACAACACATTGTGAGGAAATGTAACTCTAAGGAATCATTAATACTGCAATTCTATCACTCAACACATTCTTTGATTTTGAAATTCTTACCTGTGTCTGATTCCTTGTCTTTAAAAAATCACTCCATTTATTCTTTAGCAGTTTTCTGACATAGCATATTCCACAAGAACTCCAGAATTCCTCTTTTGTTATATTATGAATTTTATATGACTTTCTTTTTTCATATATCATATTGAGGAATGGCTTACTTACAGTGAAATGCACGAATATGAAGCATGCAGTTCAATGAGTTTTACAAATGCATACACTTGTAAAACCCACACTTCTATCAAGATACAGGAAGATCTTTTATGCCCCCTCACACTAAATTCTCCCACCAGAAGTACTCCCAGTTCTGATTTAAGTTACCATGGATTAATTTTACCTGTTCCAGAACCTCAGATAAAAGAAACCATATTGTATGTACTCTTTCATGTCTGGCTTCATGGCTATTCATCATGATGTTTTTCAGATCCATCCATCCATTCATGAAGTATATCAGGAGTTTATAGTTGTTTATTGATGAGTAGTATTCCACTGGATGGATAAACAAAATTGGATTATCTTTTCTCCTGTTTTTAGATAGCTGGTTTGATTTCATTTTTTGTTATTATGCATAAAGCTGCTGTGAACATTTTGGTATAAGGCCTTTTGTGGACATACATTTTCATTGCTCTTGGATAAATACCTACAAGTGGAATTGCTGGACCATAAGGTATAAAACCTAAGTATGGTTAACTTGTTAAGAAACTGCAGCAGTTTTCTCAAGTGAATGCACAATTTCACACTCCCACCAGTCAGGTATGAGAGTTTCAGTTGCTCCATACTCCCACCAACGTTTGACATTGTTGATCTTTTTCACTTTAGCCCATATGATGATTTCTTTACCTTTGAATAAGTCCTCCTATGCCTAAGATAGAACTACGAGTAAAATCCTAAGGCAGGATCTTATTTATGTTTTCATTTTAAAGCACAGACAGTTTAAGCTTAAGGAAGAGTCTATTCTCTTTGGACTTAGATCTAGGAAGATTGTGAAATTCAATCTATTCTAGGAAGATTGTGAAATTCAAATATATTTATGTATTTTAAAATACTATATTGCTAGCCACCAATGACTCAAAACAAATAATTTGTTAAACAACAATAATCCAATTAATGAAGTTTATAATTTGCTCTTTCATAAATTTGAACTGGAGTGCAACACGTGGATAAAAAAATGAAGCTATATTTTATACCTATGTCAAATTATTTAATTATAAATACTGAGCTAGAAAGTGCTAAAGACTAATTACATCCCCGATGTCCCCAACCATCGTGAACCTACATTCACGATGGTTACAACAGAGCAAATACAGTACAATGTAACTTATAATATTATAATTTGAGACCTTAAGGGGACTGAAATATGCTCACATTTATGGAAACTAAATTGTGAAATGGCTCTAGAATTCTCGTGTGGGCAGTGGTTTAAGGAAGCCTGTCAGTGATTAGTATACACCAATACATACATCAGTCATGCTGCACTAGGAGCTTTGGTGTGATGGTTTATTTTTACGCAGGAATTTCATTTCCTAGAAGTTGTAAGCTCTCCTAGGAGAGCCCTCTTATGGAGTGTGTGGACTTTCTGGGGCTTTGTAACCCCTCAGGCTCTGCCCTGGCAACAGTGCCCAGCAGCACGCCCGCCTAGACGTGCTCTTGGCTAAAAGCCCTTCTGCCCAGGAGACTCAGAGGGCAGCCTCAGGCCTGACCACAGCAGCCCTGAGAGTCCTTCTTCAACTTCCCGGGAGACGCTTTCAGGGGCAGGAAAGGGGTCAGGAGCCAGACAGCCTCAACGCTTCAGCCCTGACCCAGGCCCCAAAGTCGTCAGGGCACCAGCAGCTCCCCTCCGTAAACCTCTCTATGGAAAATTTTAACCTAAAATAATTTTCTCTCTTTCTCTCTTTGCAACTGAAGAAAAGTACTTCTCAGAGCGAGCTTAACTACCTACCTTCAATGTTTCATTGTCAGGGAAAGCCATACAAATCAACGTGTTTAAGTAGCTCCTTTGCTAGCGTTGATAGAATCCTAAAATCTTCCTAAAGAAGTGTCTTTGGTAAGGAATGAAATCATATCTGGAACGTCCAACTGCAAAGCCGATTGCATGGCGAGGCTGTCTGGCGATGCTGCAGTCCTGGAAACAGGAAGCCTTGTCCTAAAGTCAACAGGGGTCAGAAACGTACAGAAACCGAAGCCAGCTCTGCAAGTCCGTTTCCAGAGTCACATTTTCGGCCTGGGGGTGGGTTGGGGGCGGGGGAAGCACGCTTGATCCATCGCCTCAAATAGTCACGGTTAGGAGCATTTCAGGGCTGTGTTACTTCTGAATAATTTGCTCGCTTTGATCCAGGCTGTGGGGGTGGGGCGTGGGCAGCGGGGAGGCAGCAAAACCCTACAGGCCGGCCTTTCATTTCAGAGGCCGGGAGTTCTCTTTAAAACACGTGTGGAAATCCACTGGTCCTCCTCTTCAAAGTCACGCGGAGCAGAAGTGACCCCAACCCTAAAAGCCCAGGCCCTGTACAACTTGAACTTTCTTAGTCGCCGATGTTTTCTTCCTCCTCAAGGGATTAGACAGAAGTTGCACATAAAAGCACTTTTAGAGTGAGCCTGCCATTAGCCTCTCCCTATGAAATTTCTAGCGTGGTCATTACCGCTCACTTAGCAACGCTCTGGCGGGGCAGAAAAGTTGCCTTTTGCTCCCACAAAAGCAAACACTTTTCCCGGGCAGGCGATGCATTATACATTATAGAGTCAGTTCTCCTGCGCTTGGGCCGATCAATAACCGAGTCGGGGCCCCCCGACCCAGCCCCGAGCCCAGCCCCGCGCTCGCGGGTTCCCGGGTGCCCAGTCCGGCCCATCCATCACGCGGCCACCGCTGCGCGCAACCCGGGCGGGACGAGCCCCCGCGATCCGTCTTCGCCGTGAACTCCGCGTCGCCTCCTGACCTCGCGCTCAACCCGGACACACGGGGAGGTGCGAAGCGGCCTCCCGGGGCCCGGCCCGCTCCCCGCCGCACATCAAACGCTTGCACTGACCCCGGCGCCGCCGGGTCCCTGCACGTGCAGCGCAGCCGCGCGCTCCCGGGTCCGCAGGCCCCGCCGCCGACAGGGCCCCGCAGTGTTCAGCCGGGGCCGGTAAAGGAAGTCGGCCCGGCCTGCGCAGCTTCCCAGGCCGTCCCGGCGCAGAGGCGGGCCCGGGCCTCCTAGGAAAGGAGCTGTCCCCGCGGATCCCGGCGGGGTGAGCGCAAGGCGGGTGCTGTCCGACTTTCAACAGTCCCAGCGAAAATGTCCTAGGAAACTAAACAACCTTTTAAACTGTCTTTCCAGAGAATTAGGATGCTAAGAAGTCACCCAGCTCCTGGAGGACAGACCGGAAAGGCACCTGGCCTCGGCCTGGGCGGCTCTCCATTCGTTCCTCGCTGCGCCCCCTCATCCCCACTGCCCTGGCCCTGCGGGGAGCCCCGTGGTGCCGACCACGGCATTGCCTCCGCCCATCAACTCATAAAACACACGAGCCTTAGCAGAGATACGATTTCATTCCTTCCAGAAGCCCTTGAGATTTTAGGATTCTATCAACTCTAGTAAAGGAACTGCTTAAACATGTTGCTTTGTACCATTTTCCCGGACTATAAAACATTAAAGGTAGGTAGTTAAGCTCGCTCTAAGAAGTACTTTTCTTCAGTTGTAAAGAGAGAAAGAGAGAAAATTATTTTACATTAACATTCCCCATAGAGAGGTTTGCAGAGGGGAGCTGCTGGTGCCCTGACAGCTCTGAGGCCTGGGTCAGGGCTGAAGCACCCACTGAGGCTGCCCTGGCTCCTGACCCCTGCCCTGCCCCTGAAAGCGTCTCGGGAAGGTGAAGATGGACTCTAGAAATGGAGACAAAGCAAAGGGTTATTTCTTGGTAACGCCAAAAACGGGAAACATGAGCCAGCAGAGGCTTTGTGAGGGTGCATCAGTGGGCAGCCGGGAGTTAGCAATAAGGGCGCAGAACGTGGCAGCCTCCCCCTGTTCCTGGGCAGGCAAGGATTCCGGTCCTTCTTCCTCTCCTCGCCCTGAGGTCAGGGAGACAGCTGCAAATGCCATTTTTCCAGAGGCTGAAGGGGAGCTGAGAAGTGTGAGGCCACTGAATCATGAGCGATGAAGTTTTGACTTGGCAGAGAAACAAGCACGGACCTTCCTTCGCAGCTTCATTGCATTATCATGCTTGATTCCATTTCAAATGTGCCTTACCCGCGGCAGAATATTTATTGTGTTTCCAAATTCCAAGGTCCTTGGGAATTTCTCCAAAAGTTTGAATGCTTTTCAAGTAACGCTACTTATAAATGATGATTTGATTGGGTATTTTTCAAAACAAGAGCAATGTAAACATCGAAATAGATGCAACATTTGATTCTTATATGGTAAAAATGTGCACCGTTCTGCAAAAGGAAAGATTTATTAAAAGTTTATTTATTTTATTTATTAAAGTAAAAGTTTAGATATGAAGATAACTTCGGGGTTGATGTCTGGAGATTTAGAATTGCTTACACATCACTTTTTCTGCTTCTCTGCTTCTACCATTTTCTCCATTTTAAAAACATCCTTCTTGAGTTCCTATATTCCCCAAGGTAAAGGTGTTTTGATTTCATTTATTCATTCAACAAACTTCTTTTAAGCAAGTGTTACGTGCTAAAGAGTAGCAATATGAAGATATAAAAGTTAATAAGTACCAGAAATTAATGAACAGCAAAACAGAAGTTCCTTGGAATGACTAATAAAATAGACAATAAAATAATCTGAGGGAAAGAATATAACTATACATTACAACAACAAAATAGGAAAATAGGATAATAAACAGGTAACCATAAAAATGTTAGAATCCTAACAAATAACATGCATAGTATCATGCCAATCATTAGAACATACAAACCAAATGAAATAAAAGACTTTTAGGAAGCATCTTTACCAAACTTATCTCCAAAAAGTCGGAGACAATGAGAAACCTATTATATCAATCATTTTAAAAGAAATTTAAAAGCGTATCAAATGTCTATCACAAAAAGCCTTCGGGCCCAGATTATTTATCAACTTAAAAAAATACATAGTTTCTTCTGTCATTTCAACTCTTATAGTGTAGAAAAATATGGGAAACCTTCCAAATAAATGTGTGAAGCAAACATAGTACTAAAAACAAAGCCGGATAAATGTAGGAAAAACTGAAAAGTATAGTTTTACCTCACTTATTAACATCGGTTAAAGAAATGCTAAGTATTAACATATTGAATCTGACAAAGTAAAGAAAGGACAATACTCTGAAAAAGTGAGTTTATTCCACACTAAATAAATCAAATCTAGGATGTCTGTTAACATGATTTATTATACTGAGCGTTAAAAAGAGAAAATTCACATAAGAATTTCATCAGATGCAAAAAAAGAAGAGCACTAAATAGAATTTAATAGCTTTTCCTGTTTTAAATAACATATAGCAAATTAGGCTAGTAAGAAATTTCCTAAACAGTTCAGGGAATATCTTCCAAAACTCACACCAAATATTTTATGCTAAATGGTGAAATACTAAAGATACTCCAGTAAAGTCAAGAATAAGATAGAATGACCAAATTAATCTGTTTGTTTTTTCCAGTATCACTCTGGAATCCCAAATCAATGAAATAAGATAACAATATATGCAGAATACAATTATTAGAAAGGAATATATGAAATTATCATTAGTTGGAGATTATTTTTACTGTATAAAAAAATCAAGTTAAGATGATTTAATAAAGTGATTAAATAAAAATTAAAATAATATATCAATAGGTGTCTGTTTTATGCCAGGACAACAAATTAGAAAATAAAATGGAAGTGAAAATCCTACTTTAAAAAATCAAGCAGGGGCAATCTAATTGGGAAAGATTTTCAACAAATGATGCTGAAACAATTGGATACCTTTATGGAAAATGGCGGATTTTGGTAGACCCTTGCCTCACACCACACACAAAAATTAATTCAAAATGTAAGAGCTAAGGCTCTTAAACTCCTTAAAGAAACATAGGAGTAAATCTTTGTGACCTTGTTTAAGCAAAGATTTATTAGATAAACAACAAAAGCACAAGTGATAAAGGAAAAAGTTAATAAATTGAACTTAGTCAAAACTAAAATCTTTTCACTTCCAAATGTATACCATTAATAGAGTAAAAAGACAAGCCACAGACTGGGAGAAAATATTTGCAAATCATATATTCTAAAAAGATTTGTATCCAGAGTATCTAAAAGCATATAAAAATCTCATAACTTACTACTAAGAAGATAAATAGTTCAATTAAAATTAGGCAAAAGGGCCAGGCACAGTAGCTCATGCCTTCTAATCCTAGAGTTTAAGACATCAAGGCAGAAGGGTCGCTTGATCCCAGGAGTCCTAGATGAGGCTGGGCAACATAGTGAGACTTTGTCTCTACAAAAAATTTGAAAAATTAGCCAAGCATGCTACTGCCTGCTTGTAGTCTCAGCTAATCTGGAGGCTGAGGTGGGAGCATCTCTTGAGTCCAGGAGATCAAGACTGCAGCGAGCTATGATTGCACCACTGCACTCCAGCCTGGGCCACAAAATGAGATCCTGTCAAAAAAAAAAAAAAAAAAAAAAAAAAAAAAGCTAAAATATTCAAATAGAAATTTACCCCGCCAAAAGATAACAAAATGGTCAATAAATACATGAAGAGATGCTCAATATTATTAATCATTAGGTCAATATAAATTAAAACTATAGTGAGGTACCATTTCATGCCGTCTAAGATCACTATGATTGAAAGGTCAGATAATACCATGTTTGGGTGAGAATATGGAGAAATTGATACTTTTGCACATTGTTGGTGGGAATGCAACATGGTTCAGCCACTTTGCAAAAGAGTTTAGCATTTTCTGAAAAAGTTAAAAGTAGATTTATCTTATGATCCAGCAATTCTACTCCTAGATATTCACTCAAGGAAAATAAAAAAATATGTTCACACAAATACTTACTTGTGCACCAATGTTCATAGCAGCATTATCCATAACCAAAACGTGGAATCAATCCAAATGTCTATCAATTGATGAATGCATAAACAAAATACTGTATATCCATACAATAAAGACTATTTGGCAATAAAAAGAAACAAAAATATTGACACATGCTATTAAGTAGATGAACCTCAAAAATATACTAAGGGAAAGAACCCAGTCACAACAGACCACATATGGTATGACTGCATTTATATGAAAAGTCTAGAAAGGGCAAATCTCTGGAGACAGAAAAAGTATTAATAAGTAAGTGGTTGTGTGAGGCTATGATAGAAACAAAGATTAACTGTAAAAGGGCATTAAAATGCATGGGGGTAAAGAAAATGTTCTAAAACTGGATCATAGTTATGGTTGCATAATTCGGTAAATATACTAAAAATTATTGAATTGTATACTTAAACAAGCGAACTTTATGTTATGTAAATTATGCACCAATAAAGCTGTTATATAAAATGGCAATGAGACTCTACTTTCAGCCATGATTGCATAGTTTGTGGAAGATCAGCGGTCTCACTGCACACAAATAGGAAATCTCGATTAATTTTTTAAAAATGCTTGTTGGACTTGCCAGGACTCAAGGGGCCATGACCTTGGAGAGAAGAGAAACTCAGCGAAAGAAGTGAAGGCTGCATTTGCCAATTATTGATGCCAAGCAAGAGACTGAGAATCCAAGCAGAAGGCTGCAACTGAGGTTCGTATCATTCAATAGAGAATTTGGTTGTCACTTCACAATGCTGGAGAGAAAAAATTGACTTTGGAATGTCTAACACAAGTGGATCTTAAAAGGTCAAGATATTGAAATAATAAAAGCTCAGAGAAAAATGCTCAAAATGCAGAGGATTCCCACTCAAGGCATTTGCTGAACTCTATTTTTATATATTAACTTCTAATTTTGAAAACATTTAGACTCACAAAAAGTTTCAAAAATAGTGCAGATAGTTCACATATACCTTTCACTCAGCTTCCCCCAGCAGCATCTCTGGCTTCTGTTTCCTAGATGTTAGTAGCACCCTCCCCAGTCATGAAGAGCAGAACGTCTGCACTCATTGCCAAATGTCCCCTGGAAGGCAAAATTACTCTTGGTTGAAAAATCACTGCCCTATCATTAACAACTTATATGAACATAGTGCTCTTATTAAAACCAGGACATTAACATTGGTATAATATAATTAACTAAAATGCTGACCTTGTACAAATTTCCCCGATGTCCATTTTCTGCTCCTGGACCCACCCAGGAATTCACATTACACTGAGTTGTGACTCCCTGAACAGCGCCACTCTGTGATGATTCCTCAGTCTTTCCTCATCTTTCAAGACCTTGAGTTATTTGATGAGACCCAGTCAGTTAATTTGTTGAATCTCTCCTGATTTTATTCATCTAAAGTTTGCTTATGGTTAGATTGGGGTTATACATTTTCGGCAAGAATTCAACAGAAGTTGTGTGCTCTTTCCAGTGTGCTGTATTAGAAGATATATAATGTCAATTTCTCTCTCTCTCTCTCTTTTTATTTATTTGTTTATTTTGAGATGGAGTCTCACTGGAGTGCAGTGGTGCAGTCTCTGCTCACTGCAATGTCTGCCTTCCAGGTTCAAGCCATCCTCCAACCTCAGCCTGCCAAGTAGCTGGGAACACAGATGTGTGCCACCATGCCTGACTAATTTTTGTATGTTTTGTTGATATGGGGTTTCACCATGTTGCCCAGGCTGACCTCAAACTCCCAAGCTCAAGCAATCCCTCCACTACGGCCTCCCAAAGTGCTGGGATTACAGGCTTGAGCCACCAAGCCCAGCCCTAGTGTCAATATCTCTTATTATTGATGGTGTTGATTTGATCACTTGGTTAAGGTGTTGTCTACCATATTTCTCAACTGCAAAATTATAATTTATCTCTTGGTAGTTGATAAATATCTTGGGAAAGAGTTTTTGAGTATATACAAATATTCTGTTTCTCTTCCAGCTTTTGCCCAAGTGTTCAGTATCCATCAATGGTTATTCCCTGCATTAATTATTACTTCGAGGTTTGCCTAAGGGTGAATTTTATTTCCCTCACTTCTTCTACATGTATTAATTTTAATTCTTCTATAAGGAAGAGTTATCACTTCTCTCTAACTTATTAATTTATTCATTTTTGTATCAGCATAGACTCATTAATATTTATTTTATTTTGTGGATTGTAATTTAATACATCATTTTTTATTTTGTTGCTCAAATTATTCCAGTGTTAACCATTGAGAGCTTTGACAGATGAGTTCTGTGCCCCTTTTGACATGTTTCCACCGTTTTTCAAGCTCTTCCTTATTTTCTTGGTCCGTAAGGTGTTCCAGGCTTACATGACACCTCTACTTCACTTCTGAAATCAATCACTTTTCCAAGAAGGCATGGTACTTTTTATTGGAGATGGTGTTTAGAAAGCAAGATCTAGACTCTGTGTGCTCAGTGCTATTGAGTTGTAATTTCTTCTCCTCTTAGCAGACAGAGCTACGAAATATATGTATACATATTATATATGTACATATATATGTAGATGATATATATACAACTACATTATATCTACCTGTATAAATATTGAAAATCCTAAGTTCATAATCAAAAACCACACATTTTATTTTAGTCCTCCCCATTTCTTTATTTGTACCTTTTTCCCCTCACTGTGATAAGCCTGGTTCTCCCCATCTACAATATATATACTTATTTGTTCAAACCTAATATGCACATAAAGTAGTTACAGAATTTCTAACCTATACCCTGTGGAAAAAAAAGATTTACTAACAATGGTATTTTTGTAAAGTTTTTTATCTTTAGCTTTATATCATAAAGGAAAAATACTATTTTCCAAATTTACTAATGTTAGTTTATTTTCTTCACCATTAATTTCAGTGTTGTTTACTTACTCATTTATAGTACAGTTGGGTCCATATGTTACTGTTTGTATTCTATTTTGAGTTCCTCCTATATTCTGATTAATTTGATATGTTCACTTATTTATTTGGGGAATATGTAAAACATTACTATGGTTCTAAGAGTCAAAACTATGCAAAAATGTACATCTAGAGACAAGCAACTTCCTCCTCATTTCTAATCATTTGCTGAATTCTTAAACTTCATAAGGCAAAGATCTGAGAAGCTAAGCAGAAAACTGCTGAATGGAAAAGGGGAATGTAGAGCAGTTTCATGATTCTGAGAAGATAGCAACTGAAATTCAGAGCCTGCCAGGAAGAAACATCCCTAATGAAAAATCCCAAGATTTCCATTCCTATCTCTGGAGGTATTTCTGCCACCATTTGATTCAGTTCCTGATTAGATTAAGATAAACTTCCCCAACTCTCTACCCACCAAAAAAGATAGAGCGAATGCTCTCTGAAGGAAAATGACATTATCCACAGCCTCAATAATTTTTTATATATAATGTCTAACATTCAATCAAAATTTAGTAGACATACTAGAAACAGAACCAAGAAAAAATAGGCAATAAAAATAGACCCTTATAATAATTTGTAAATGTCTTATTAATTTCTTCTATGAAAGCAGATTTATTGTTAAACTAATGACACAAGTTTCCGGGTGCCTCACTTGCACAAATCTTTCTAAGACTTGGGAGGAGTCCTACGCATGTGCACTTAAGGTCGCATTCGCAAAACTTGCAACGATAACCAAAGACAGATTTGTTCCAAGTACAATCAGTTAAGACCGTTTTTTCTTTCTATTTTTACTTTATCTCTGTCTTAGTCCGTCATACTTCCTATTACAAAAATGCCATTACACACACACTCAAACACACACACACGTTTATTTCTCAGTTCTGGAGGCTGCAAAGTCCAAGATCAAGGCTCTAGCAGATTTGGTGTCTGCTGAGGGCTTGCCTCCTCACAGACAGCTATCTTCTTACCTCAAATGGTGAAAGGGTAGAAATATCTCTTTTATAAGGGTACCTGTAAGGTTAATTTTAGGTGTCAACTTGACTAGATTAAGGAATACCTAGATCACTGGTAAAACATTATTTCCAGGTATGTCTACAAAGGCAAATTCTATCTAAGATACCCTTCTTCTACCACCATTAAACATCAGAACTCCAGGTTTTCTGGCCTTTGGACTCTCGAGATTCAAAGCCCCCAGGTTCTCAGGACTTTGGCTGCAGACTGAGAGTTACGGTGTTTGCTTCCCCAGTTTTCAGGCTTCAGGACTTGGACTGAGCCAGACCACAGGCTTCCCTGACTCTCGAGTGTGCAGACAGCCTATCATGGTGCTTCTCAACCTCCATAGTCACATGAGACAATTGCCCTAATAAACCCCCTCTCATCTTTCTATATAGATATATATCCTATATATATCCTGTTGGCTCTGTTTCTCTGGAGAACCCTAACATAGGCACTAATCCAATTCATGAGGGCCCCACCTTTATGATCTAAGCACATCCCAAAGGCTCCACCTCCTAAAACACCACCTTGGCTATTAGGATTTCAACATATGAATTATTGGGTTGGGGGATGGTGAATAAACATTAAGTGTATTGAACTCTCTGACACATTCTTCTTCTCATATCAGATGGCAAGCTTCTCAGGTGATTGAGTGGTCACAGGCATTTTGGAAATCTAACCAGAGGGAATTTGAATTGAGGGTCTATGTAGTTTAGGATTAATGGAATATATTTATGTAGTTCACAGTCACTTCCAAGCATAAGTTACTGCTAACTCTCTCAATGTTCATTGGCTTCTAGGGATACATTACTTGCCTTTGTTGATGCAGGCCCAGCACCCATAATTATGACCTGGATATGCGAGCAAGGTCCATGAACCATGAAGTTCATGAAGCATAAGTTTTGAGGCCCTCATTTTCATTTTCACGAGTCCTTTTCCAGGTCTCTTACTTAATTTTGTATCCATAAATGTATTTCCTTTGCCTTAAAATGAGACTCAAAATTATAATCCTCAAGTCTCACAAATGTTATAAAATTGTAATTTTTGTGATGTCTATTCTTTTTAAATAAAGATTCACATTTGGTGCCTAAACTTTCATAATTTTGTGGGTTTTTTTTTTCCTTAAAGTTGGCTTTAAAATTGTTAGTAAGCTGAAAGATAAATTTGAAGAACTGTTAATAACATCTTATTAGATACACTTTCCAATATTAACATTTACAAAAGCAAACATCTTAAAATCAGATTTTACAGTTTTCAATTCTTTTGTGAGCAGTCTTATTCTCTTTTCTGCTTTATTCAGCTTTTGGAATTATGGGTTAGAAAAAGCTGGAAGTAACTTTTATAATGTAGGTATAATTTCTTTCTAAACTATAAGTCACCATATAACTTTAAGATATTGCTGCACTTTAAAACATGTTCCTTATCATATTAGATTTCATTGTAGAAATAATGCATAGGTGTGGTTGCAATGCCTAATACAAAAGGGTATAAAATGCTGATTTGTCCATTTTAGAGTTATCAAGTCACTCCTGTAATGAAAGATGAGGAATTCAATGTATTCACCAAGCTTCCACCTGTCCTCTATCCCCTGCACTTTCAATTTCGGGGGGAATATTATTGGAGTAACTTTTGAAGATAAAGTAAACTTTTTGAGTCTTTTATAATTGGAAGGTGTTTTATACTCTCATTCTTAATTACTGTTTTTACTTGTATGATATTTTAAGTTCAATTTTCTTTCCTCACAAATTTGAAGATATTGTCCTCAGCACTTAGTATCCAGTCATGCTAATTAGGAAATTATACATCAATTTGAGTGCTTTTTTTTTTTCAAAAAAAAAACAAAAACTTGTTCCAATTCATTATATTTTATTCTTTGCCATTGGAGGCCTTGTCAAAGCAAGCCAACTTAAATGATTAGCCTTAATAACTAAATGGCATAAAACATAAATAATCTGGCTCTTTTTTTTTTTTTTTTTTTGCTCTAGTTAACAAAATATTTTTACTCAAAAGACATGCTCAAAATTTTTTTTTATCAAGTCTGTTCCTGTATCAAAACACAGTAGAAATCTTGTTATCAGATGCAACGAGGTCATTAGAGAAAGTTGGGTAAAGAGGAAAACTATTACAATACTATGTAACCTAAACATCTTTAAAGTTTAAAAGTTTAATCAAAACTTATAAATATATACTCATACTCTTTAACCAACAAAGACGAACGCTTCTTTTTGAGGCTGGATCCATCAATGATTTTCTTTTTTTTTTTTTTTTTTGTATAAACCACATCCCTTGTTCATCCACTGTGTTTTCTTCTATATATTCTTTTAAAGCAGAAAGAGGAAGAAAGGATTGGGAAGCAATTTAAGTGCAGAATCCTAGACTTTTCAGGCTTTTCCCCCCAAACATTACTAGCTTTCTTGTTCACAATTAAGTCATCAGCAATTTATCAACTTGACTTTATTAAGTCTTTTCAAAGAATTCAACTTACTTTTCATAAAAACAATAACTTTATTTGATTCATATGGTATTTTATTATATAACTTAATTATGATAAAAAGGATAAGTGGCATAACTGGTTAAAATACACTTTTATAACCTCATCTCCAAAACAATCTGCTGATAGGTTTTTGAAATAGAAACTTATTTTTCTTTTTCTTTTTTTTGTGTGTGAGTGTTTGTTTTTGTTTGTTTGTTTGTTTAGACAGGGTCTTACTCTGTCATGCAAGCTAGAGTTCAGTCATGGCTCATTGCAGCCTCGACCTGCCTGGGCTCAAGTGATCCTCCCACATCAGCCTCCAGAGTAGCTGGGATTATAAGCACACGCCATCACACCTGGATAATGTTTGTAGATAGGTTTTCACCACGTTGCCCAGGCTTTTCTCAAACTCTTGGGCTCAAGAGATCCACTCACCTTGGTCTCCCAAAGTGCTGGGATTACAGTAGTGAGCCACCACACCCAGCCAGAAACTTACTTGTCATGTTTTAAAATCACTTCTCAGGCTTTATATAAAGTAGCCAGACATTCAAATATTTCAGTGTACCAGTTCCTAAGTAGTTAACAATGGATTCATTTCATACTGCTCTCACTGCTGCCCAAGCAGGTACCATACTACTGATGGAAATATCCAACTCTGTATAATGTGCCAGTAATTAAACTGCTACACTTGAACACTTCCCATAAATATATTTAACATCAATTTGTGATCACTGTCAACAAATTCAAGCTTTCTGAAGGTTTCACATATAGCGACAGGAACCGCGATACAGTTACATTGTTTATGAAATAGTCATTTTCTACTCTGTGTATTCAATTGCAGCTATTTATGATTGATTTTTATTAAACTTATTATTAGAATAAGCTTCTAGGGACTCCTCATAATACAGCCTTGTATTCCCTAGCAGTAGATGTGTTTATTCATTCACTGTATAATGTCATTCATTTATTAACTCATAATCCATGAATGGATCATATATTTTCTATGTATCTGGCACTGTTCTTTGGGTTATTGTTAAAATAATTCAAATACCATAGGAATTCTCCATTCCTTCTCTCTGTCCTTGTGTACTTCAGTGTCTTCCTATTGGGAGGAAACTCATTTGTAAAAGGCAACTGGCATTATATTGGGGCCATGTGGAAAAGGGAACCTGCTGGTTACCTCTTAATATG
Organism: Chlorocebus sabaeus; assembly: GCF_047675955.1. Classification (NCBI taxonomy): domain Eukaryota; kingdom Metazoa; phylum Chordata; class Mammalia; order Primates; family Cercopithecidae; genus Chlorocebus; species Chlorocebus sabaeus. The sequence goes on from NC_132921.1 coordinate 4,997,635, forward strand.
AGGAAAGTCCAAAGGTGAAATAGGAAAGGGTTGGGGCACTGCACTAGGGTGGGGAGGCTGTTTGGAGGAGAAAAGAAGAAAGACATGAGGAAATCTGAGGTCAGAACATCCAGACAGAGACAGGAAGCACAAAGACTGCAGCTGCAACAGGCTTGACAAGTTTCAGAAGCAGAACAAAGCCCAGGCTAGATGTGCAGACCTCCCTGGGCTCAAGCGATCCTCCCACCTCAGCCTCCAGAGTAGATGGGACTACAAGTGCCTGTCACCATGCCGGGCTAACTTTTATGTATTTTGTACAGACGAGGTTTCACGATGTTGCCCAGGCTGGTCTCAAACTCCTGGGCTCTAGCAATCTGCCCACTTTAACCTCCCAAAGGACTGGGAGCAAAGGCAGAGGGGTATGAGGTGAGCTGAAGAAACGGACCCTACGGGAACATGGAGGGCTTTACAGACCGAGATTCCACACAGGAAAGCAGTAGGGAAATGCTTTAAGAGATAAGCATGCAGACTTTGTAGTTTAACATTTCAACATGACCACTAAAATTGTGGGTGACATTCACAAAAACAACAACAAAAAGAAATCCAGATATCTTCCTTTCATAAAATGTTTATTTACTATTTATACAATTACGAGATTTTTTAGAAAATTAAATTTTTGTCAAGAAAGAATACTCATAGACCTCTAGCTCTTTGTCTTTCCTTCCACCTCTATTTTTTTTATGGCATTTGGGAAGATTTGTTATTTTTCATAATACACAGTTTAGGTTTGAAATATTTTTCTTTAATTTCCATATTCCAAAAATTCTCAATACTATTTATGTGGGCACATCACTACCAATACGACTCCATGTCACATAAATAGTCATGTAACTTTTTATGTTGTCTCCTGGCTATGTGGGGGAGGTTTCAGAAACCCTATATTATGGGCTTGCTCTAGGCTGCTCCTGTTCTGGGGCTGGTACCGTAATATATGAATTGAATCCTGCTACTCTGATTCTCTTGTCAGCCTGAAAGCTTGCCTTCCAGTTTGTATCAAACCGTGGTACACAATAAATCAGCACATGTGTCTGAACAGCTATATATTCTTTCTGTGGCTTTAAATATTTTTATAATCACGGGTGCGATATAGGACTCAGGGGACTTTTAAAACCAGCATTTCAAAGCAGCTGAATGGAGACTCAGAAAACCTGTATGCTATTGGACTAAATTGCAGGAAAACTTCTCTGAGCCTTTAATGCATGTGGGGTTTAGTTTTCCTGGGAACCACGTTTAATTCTGCAATTATTAATTTCTACAGTAAGAGCTATTCCTGCAGTTCACTGAAGGGTAGGATATGGAATGTGGGATGACCTTCCTTCTTCCTACACCTTTGAAATCGGGAGCAAATGCATAATTCACATTAGACGGCAAACCAGCCCTTGACCTCAAACAGACAATATAACAGCTCAGCCAGCCCAAGCAGGAATAGGACAATTCTCCTTAATAAATCCAGCAAACTTCACCACACTGGATATAGCTTCCTTGAAACTGGACACTGGAAAAAAAGCTCTGCCTTGAGACCAGTTCCCTCGATTCCCATGAAAGGGACAGTGCCCGTTCGATTATTCTTAATATCTAACTAAAGCAAATTAACTTTGGGAAAGTAGGAGCTAGTTCAAAACAGAACCCGCATGACCAGAACTCTGCTGGTCTCTGGGTCTTGAAGTGGCCAGATGATGACTTGAAGTTGGCACTGGAAAATGTGGAAGACCAGTCATGGGAGTGAAGCGGCAGAAAAATCCTGGTGGTTGGTTATTCTGAATTCACAGGGAAGATCTTAATAGGTCATTTGTTATTGAACAATATTAAATTAGGACTCCTGAGGCATTTTAAATGTGTATCCTCAGAAAGTCGCCCTTGCCAGCCTCCTGGGCCTGTCCCCACCCACTGCGTGCACCAAGACACATGCCACACATTGATTGCCCTGCTGTGGGGTCCAACATGAAGCCCCCCAAACTGGCTCCTGTGGAATATGTCTGAAAACATGCACTAATGTGTTCCTTGGCACTCAGGGAAAGCAGAATATTTCAATGACTCAGTTTTCTCCACGGGAAATTATTCTGTTGGAGTGTGTAAAATAACAAGTGAGTAGCAAAGTTGCATGTAGCAAAATGTAATTGCACTGATACTTAAATCCAGGAGGTGTATTGCTAGACCTTTATGATTTATGAAGCTTTTCCTATGTGGTTTTCAAGGAAAATCATTTTTCCATTTTTGGTATAATATGGTTCTACTTCCAACAACTTCCCTGTGGGTTTATTTTTGATCACTTTTTCATAGGGTGAGGCTTGTTTGTGCAGAGGCCATCGCGGCAGTGGGAGAGCTGGTGACTGAATTGCAAAAGCAGATAACTCTCTGAAAGAAAATGTAGGAACATTCCACACAAATGTGGTTTTACAGACACAATTCTTAATTCTGGAGGCTTCTGCAACTCCTCAGGCCCTTTCAACAGAGTGTACGTCGGCTGCAATGCTCCTCGTTTTCAGATGCCGTTACCAAAGGTCCATGTAAGGTGGAAAGCAGCATCACATGCCTCAAAGTAGCTCTGCCAGACGTGCTATGCGCTGGTGCAGCCTCCAGCTAAGAGTGAGCCACGCGCGTCCCATTCAATCCCAGTGGAGGCGAGAAAACCTTCCTTCCTTCTCAGTTCCATCAGTGTAGCCAGTGCAGTCTCCCTCCTATCCTAGCCTTTTGATACTTTGCCCAGGAAGCCAAATAAACGCATAATTCTAACTAGCTCTAATTGCATTTCCCAGCTCACCTATCAGAACGGTGTTTCTATTGTGGCTGACTTTTGTTAACAGCTGCAGCAGTCTCCTGCCGCCTCCTCGCCACACCAGCACTCAAAGACGAAGGCCTCTGGGGATTGACAGAAAATGACCTGCCGCTTTGGGTATTTCGTGGCTCCGTGTGTGTATGTTTTGTTTTTTCTATCAGTGATTAAAACTACAAATTTAGTTAATGTACAGCACAGACTTTGTGAATAAATCTACACACACACACACACACACACACACACACACACACAGCTCTGTAATTGCTTTTAAATGCTGGAACCAAGGCTGTCATCTACTCTCCAGACACTGAACTCCCCCCTGCAACCCTCCATCCCTCCCTCGACACACCCCCCACCCTGGTCCCACACCAACCTTTTGTTCTGATGGCAAATCAAAAATCCCAGAGCTTTTCCCAGCCAGACCTGCTACAAAGTAGACCAATTTTCTGTGTGGCCAGCCTCTTTAGTTGCATTTCTGGCAGATTAAAAACAAAAGATATGACCAATAATACACATAAAATACTGTGCTTGCTTGATGTTCCCCCTTAGGTTTGCTGCAGAGACACAACTGTCCAACCATTTATCACTCAGAAATGTTTTACTGATCTTCTGGAAATATGTCATCATTTAGGAGTATTATTTATCTTTCTAAAATCACTCAAGATTTATGGTGGTGACTTGAATTCCTTTAGAGCTATCTGCTTCACACTTTTGAACACCAAAGGAAGACAAAAGATTGTATTTGAAGGAATTTAGACCAATGGTTACGAAGAAGCCAGAGACCAGAACATATCCTGAGATTAGACACAAACAAATGAGAAAAGATGATTGCTGCAAGCGATGGGAGCCTTCTAGGATTCGGCAGGACTCCACCCTACCAGTCTCCCGCCCTATATCCAATCATTTCCTCTCAGGTAATGAGCCGTGGAAGTCCAGTTTTTACCTAATCAGTTCTATCACTCATTGGCTCATCCTACCCTGAGATCCCTAAAGGTTCTGGAGAATGGTGATTTCAAACTAAATCGTTTACCAAGGCTGATTTTTGAATTACTAAGAAGGCACAGAACTGTGGAGGGATGTGCCTCTTGGATGGATAAATCTTCCGGATAAATGGAAGGAATATGTAGAAAGGTTTCATGACAGACAAATCTGCAATAACCTATCTGAAAGAGTGAGTAAGTTCCTTAGAAATGACCCTGGCGTGAGATCTGTGTCAACGTTAGCAGTGCCACCATCCCCGTTACTCCTCCAGTAGAACACTTTCCTGGAAGCCCTGAGGAGCATCCGTCAAAACAAATGGGCTGCTTTCTTTGGGGGGGATGCTGCCACCCTTGGAGTCCAAGACACACGCATTATCCCCCTGTGACATGAAGCGGCTTAAGGAACGGTTGCCACCATTCGTGACCAACAACCCACAAGGTTCAAAGTGTTCGCACAGGATAAGAATGTTGACAGCGTCCTTAGAACAGACCCAAGCTAACCGGCCTTGGAATTGAATGGAGTTAACCTCATCAGCAAGAACCAAGAAAACTCACCAGCCTCTGAATTGATCAAGGTCTTTGCTCAAGGAGAGATTCCTAAAATGCAAAGCAAAAAAAAAAAAAAAAAAAAAATGATTTTTTTTTTTCCAGGATGGGTAGCTGGGTTCTCATTTGAGCCCAGGCTTCTGACAGAGGAACATGAATAAAGTCCCCTCCCTCTTGAGAAAAGCTGATGCCCATATAAGGGCAGTTTTCTTCTGGAGAAAGCCCCAGGGGACCATCCATTACCCCCAGGACAGTCACTTCTGTTTAACATGTACGCAAGGCTGCTCAGGGGATAATAGGACGCTTGGGGATGCATGCCATCAATAAAACAAGGATGTTCAACCCTGGATTTCACTTTCCCTTCTTGCCCAGTTACTTATTTTCCCAGTTCCCTGGTGAGACTAATGCTAGCCTAGTTCAACAAGGGGAGAATGAAGGCAATGCTGAAGGTGAAGGCAATGTTCAGTGCATTTGTCCCTGCGATTCAGCACAGATACCTGCTTAGATGGAAAAATACGGTTAGTGTTTGTGCCTCCAGAGTGTCAGGGAGCATTTTCAACTTAACCTGTTCAGTACTTCACACTGCATCTTGCATCCGTGTGTATTTGTTTCACTGTGAAGGTTAAGGGAGACAGATGAACATCTGCACACAGACATTCACATGCCAAAATTGTGAGCCAACATCCAGACTCCCAAGAAAAGAAGGTGGAAAAACTGGCAAACTCTAGAATTACTCTCAACGTGGGTGAGCCCTCAGCAGGACCCTGAACTGGGTGACTCAGTGACTGAGGGGATCACCTCTGGCAGCTGGCGTTTGCCTGGGCAACCCCCTAGAGAGGCTCTATTTGGGAACTGTAGATGATTCAGGGACTTCCCTGTTGACAACTCAAATGCCCTCCCATCTCCCTCTAATGCTTTCACCTGCTCGGGAGGCACCTCTATCTAGAAATACAAGTGTGGTGCCCAGGGATCAATTTAACATTCTTCATTCCAGTGTTTTTTGACTCCAGTCCTTGTGATAGGAGCAGTCTTGAAAAGTCAGCTCCAGGTGCCTGCAATTAGGTTGGAGTCTGTCTCAGCCAGAGGCAGTGATTCAAGTCTGCTCCCTTTTCCCTGTGGCTCTCCCCACTCTTTGGCCTGGATGTCCCCATGAACACTGCTGGTAAGTGGGCATCATGGCCACCATTGGCCTGCTCAGACCTCAATCTCTGAGTCTTCTCCTTTCTAGCGAGACCTGCCCTCTCAACCCTCCTACAGTCCCGTGTCTTTAAGTAGTGTTTACATGCACGTATCTTCAGCCTGATTCCTTACCCTAAACTCCAGACTTAAAAATCAAACTATGGCCTTGACATCTCATGGGGATATTTAATAGGCTCTCAAGCTTCACATTTCCCCAGCTGAGCTCCTGGTATTCTCCCTCACAGCCTTCCCTATCGCAGCAAATGCCAACTTCGGGCTTGCAGTTACTCAGGCAGGCCAAGCACCTTATTATCCTCATTGGCTCCTCTCTTTCACTCCCAACGTGCATTGAGTCAATCCACAGATCTTGTTTACTCTTCCTTCAAAGTACACACAGAGCCTGACCACTTCTCGCCACTTGGATTTCTCCTACCCTGGTCCAAGCCACCAACATTGTGGCTCAGATTCTGGCAGTGGCTTCGTGGCATTCTCCCTGCTTCCTCCCGCGAATCTCTCTGGTTTACTCTCCTGTGTCAGATCATGCCATTCCTCTGCTCCAGACGCCTCCGCTGGCTTCCCATCTCATCCAGAGAAAACACTGAGTAGCTCTATGACCCCCGAGGGCTCACTGCTCCACTCACGTCTCCCCAGTCGCCTCTCCACCCCACCCCACACCCACCCCCTGGCTGGTTTTGACCAAGTCAGGCAGCCTCCTGCTCGGGGACCTCTGCTCTTGCTGTTTCTTACCTGGCCTTCCACGTGGCCCCTTTCTCTTCACCTTCATACTTTTAACTTCAAAGTCACACTCCCCTGACCACTCTCAAATGTACCCAACTTCCTTACCAATGTTTTTTTATGCTCCTTTCCTGTCTTGTTTTTCTCCTGAGTACCCATCACCCTCTAACCTAGTCAACGTTTAATTTTTGTGGGTACATACGAGGTGTACATGTTTATGGGGCACAAGAGACGTTCTGATACTGGCATTCAATGCATAATAATCACATCATGGAAAGAGGGGTATCGATGCCCTCAAGCATTTATCCTTCGTGTTACAAACAATCCTGTTATACTTTTTAAGTTATTTTTAAATGTACTATTACATTATTGTTGACTATAGTCACCCTGTTGTGCTGTTCAATAGTATGTCTTACTCATTCTTTCTAATATTTTTGTACCCATTAACCATCCCCATCTCCCCCCTTCCCCTCCCCTATCACCCTTTCCAGCCTCCGGTAACCATCCTTCTACTGTCTATCTCCTTGAATTCAATTGTTTTGATTTTGAGCTCCCACAAATAAGTGAGGACATGTGATGTGTGTCTTTCTATGCCTGGCTGATTTCACTTAACATAATGACATCCAGTTTCACCCATGCTGTTGCAAATGACTGAATCTCATTCTTTTTCATGGCTGAATAGTACTCCATTGTGCATATGTACCACATGATCTTTATTTATTCATCTGTTGATGGACACTGAGGTTACTTCCAAATCTTGGCTTTTGTGAATAGTGCTGCAATAAACATGGGAGTGCAGATATCTCTTCAATATACTGATTTCCTTTCTTTTGGGTGGATCTCTAGCAGTGGGATCACTGGATCATATGGTAGCTCTATTTTAAGTTTTTCAAAGAATCTCCAAACTGTTCCCCATAGTGGACCACCTAACCTTTCTTTATTTTTTTATTGTTCGGCTCTCTCATTAAATAGAAATTCCATAAGGATGAAGATATTTTTCCGTTGTGTTCTCTGCTGAATCCCTGGAGCCTAGCATGTGTAAGAAGACACAGAATGCATATTCATTGTGTAAGTACCTTTTGTCTTGTGGCATCAATGATCCAGGGCCAGAGGAGCATCCAGAAAAGGACAGCAGAGCCTCAGGTGCTCACCAGTGTCAAGGAAGGTCTGCGAATAGCTTTGATGCAAACTGTTCATCTTCATTACTGGTACCTTTTGTGCCAACTACTAGAGGTACTTGTTACTTATTAGCAGAATGACTTTACACACTTCAAATAAATTAATGCTGCTTAATACCTGATGCAGTTGGTAGAAGTGAGATAGTCACATGCCAATCAAGTATGGAAGGGGAAAAACAGAGGAAGATGAAAGTGAAAAGAGAAAGAATTTAGCATTCATGATATTGAGACCTGTGTCTCACTTTTTAGAAATTTTGTATGTAAATATTTTTATTTTGAATGCTTCAGAGCAAATTGTGATTAATTTTTAGGTACTTCAAAATTCATGCATTCGCAAAATTTTTAGGACATTCTAGTTAATTTTCCAAATTAACTAGATGGGAGGGGACTAAGAGGATCCACAAGACAAAAGAATAAAAAATATTTTTTTCAAACAATGTGAGAACAATTTTGAAAGATAAGGTGATTCCTAAGCTGAAGTGAGACAAATTGTCAAGAAAGGACTTCATTGTGTCAAAACAGCAGGTGAGAAGAAGACAAACTTGGAAGTCATTGGTTTTAGCAATGAAGGAGCTCAAATAAAATCAATTATTTATGCCTATTTATAACATTTTAATTTTAATATGAATGCAAATTAATAGAAAATTTGCAACAACACAAGAAACATTCAATGTTATTATTTATTTATTTATTTTAGATGGAGTCTTTCTCTGTCACCCAGGCTGGAGTGCAGTGGCACAATCTCCACTCACTGCAACCTCCGCCTCCCACGTTCAAGTGATTCTCCTGCCTCAGCCTCCCGAGTAGCTGGGATTACAGGTGCCCGCCACCACACCCAGCTAACTTTTGTAGTTTTAGTAGAGACAGGGTTTCACCATATTGACCAGGCTGGTCTTGAACTCCTGACCTCGTGATCCACCTGCCCTGGCCTCCCAAAGTGCTGGGATTATAGACGTGAGCCACCGCGCCCGGCCCATTCATTGTTATTTACCCAGATTCACCAGTTTATATTTTGCTATACATTTGCTTTATCAGTTGAAAGAAAGAGACAGGGAGAGACAGAGACAGAAAGGGAAAGAAATGGAAATGAAAGTAATTTGGCAACATTGGATTCCTTTCCCCCTAAATACCTGAGTGTGCATTGAACAAGAACAAGGGTTTTCTCTTATATGACCAAGGTACAATTATCCAAAGCAGAACATTTTAACGTAGGAACAATATGATTATCTAATTCACAGCCTAGATGCAAATTGTGTCAACTGCCCCCATGATGTCCTTAAAACTGCCCCCTCCAGCCCAGGAACAGGCCAGATCCCACATGCATCTGTTTGTCACGTCTACTTCGTCTCCTTGCATCTGGAACTGTTGCTCAGCCTCTGTCTTTCTTCATCTTAACATTTTGAAAAGTACAGGCCACTTACTCTGTAGATGTCTCTTCACTGGGGATTGCTGAGGTTTCCTCCTGACTAGATTCCTGTTCTGCAGTATGGCAGGAATTACGCAGAAACGCATCCTTCCCATTGCAGCACGTGAGGAGGCCCAGGATGTCACTGTCCCAATATTAGTGATGTTAACTTGGATCACTTATTTAAAATGAAATTCACCAGGTTTCTGAACTGTAAGGTTTTACTTTTCCATTTGTAATTAACAAGTAATTTACGGGGACATAACTTGAGACCTATTCCTCGTTTAACTTTCACCCACTGCTTTTAGGATCTATTGCTAATTTTCTCATTCCATCACTGCTTTGATCCATCCAGAAATCATTTGTATTTCAACACTGCACTTTTCCATTTTAGAATTTCCATTTATTTTCACAACTTCTATTTCTCTGCTGAGATTCCTGGTCTGTCCACTTAGAATAACCACGGTTTCCCTTAAGTCCTTGAACATACTTATAAATGTTGTTTTAAAAGTCCTTGACTGCTAAATCCAACATCTAGATCAAATCAATGTCCATGTCTCTTGGCTCGGGGTAAAATCTTCTGGTTCCTGTGCATGTGTGATCATTTCTCATTAGACGACACACTGTGGACGCATACTCTAGAGACTCTGGATTCTGTTATGTTCTTCTAAAGCACATTAGTTTTTGCTCCAGCAGCCATTTAACATGACTGAAAAACTTCAAACCATCCTCCCTGCAGTGGGCAGGAGGGGACACTGCTGAGTCTCTAGCCTCACAGCTGTTCTTTTCGCAGGGAAAGTGGGGGCTTCCCCACGCACATGCAGTCCAGTGGTTACCCAGGGGCAGGAAAAAGTGCCTGCACAGATTTCATTGCTATCCTTTTTGTACTCTTGATTTCTGGAACTCCCCCTCCACTTTTAATCTGCTATCAGCTTCAAACTATGCCCAGTGACTTCTCTAGCAGATAAGGGTACCAAGTTCTTCTTGAGTTCTACCCATGCACAGCATGGTAGAACCCAAGAAGTTTTGGGAGTACCTTAAGGCAAAAAAAAAAGGAGAAGAAATGCAAATGGTACCCAATGAATTCCCATCTTTCAAGGGTTGCCTCCCCAGTTGCTGCCTCCCTTTCATCATTCTCCAATGCTTTTGAACAGTTGGTTTTTATATCTTGTCCAGACTTTGTAATTGTTATCTGTGGGAAGGTTATTCTGGGGCAAGCTTCTCCACTATTATCAGAAGCAGAGCCTCTCTAATCATCTTTTTAAATCTAGAAATTCTCATGGTTTCTTAGAGCTTCAGGCTTCCTGTCAGCATTTTACATGACACTGTAAACTTTCCATCCACATTATTATTCTTTCTATGATATAGAATCCAGCCTTTATTCTTGAATTTCTTCTTACCACTTACCTGAGTGAAGCATCTCTGCATAAATTCTAAAAGTATATTTCCAGTGGTTCAAGCTGAAGTTATCTTCTTTAGCAAACGGGAAATCTAACAGGTATTGCAAGTCACATAATTGGGGCTATGCAAACTTGGGTGTTAGAAAAAATGAACATCTCAGAAGGAAATCTCGCTCATCATATAACATATGCATATTCATATATATGTATAGATAATTTAGGAAAGCTGAGTTTATATAGCTGCAAGTCTATATGCCTAAGGAGAGTGTTAACTGAACTTTGTGCCAAAACTTTAAATATACCCGAGATACTTTTCCAAGTGTCTCCACTCTATTCTGTCAAAGCCACACAAATTTTTAAATAACAGTCCAAATATGCACTGTCCTCTTTTTACGTTTTCCTCAAAGCGCAGTTCATTGCCCCAACCCTTCCTGGAGGCAGATGAGTGCATGCATTGAAAGTGTACCCCGCCCTGTGTGTGCATTTCTTGCTTAGTGCTTCCATTTTGTCACAAGTAACATGACTCCTGCGTCCTCTTCCTTCCCCAGAGCATTTAGTCCTGGGCTACTGAGAGAAAATGCAATCTCTACGGCAAAGCCAGCTCTACCTTCTACTGGTCCCCTACTGTTGGGCGAATAGTCCTCCAAATGCTGGCAGGAAGGGGACTGACTGCTAAGGAAGGAAATCTCAGGCACTTCCCATATCTGAAAGGAAGGCACAGGAAAAGCCTCAGGATGGAACCCAGACTGGATGAAACCAGGAAGATTTTGCTAGACAGAAATTAGAAACGCGCCTACAAAGAAACTGAAGTTCCATGAACACGCTGTTGCCGCGCTGCAATTTAGTGTCATACTCTACTTGTAACTCTAACCTAACAACGTGTCATCTTTACTTTTTATGTTATTTATTTACAAGTGCATTTTCACTATCAACCCCTTCATTCATTAATCCTAATGTGGCCTTTTCCAATGTCTACTTACCATTTTAAATACTTACTATAATTTACAGGGCTTTCTTGAACACATCCAAGGTATATTATATGAGGCTAGCTTAATGGAAAGTCTTGTATACCAAAGCAGGAAAAAAAAAAACACATTTAATTTATGATGGCTTTGAATTTTGATCATAATTTACTCATGGAGACCTATTCATACAAAGCAATACCAATACAATTTTTCAGAAGCAATGAAAAAATAAAACAATAAATGCTGATCTTATTAGTTTTTTCCTGAAAGTTCAGACATATTTCATTCTGGGATTATGCAAATTATGCTTAATTGGAGAATACTTAGGTTATTATAATTCCTCTTGAGCTAATTCTATTAGCTTAACTTTTGGAAGCATTTTAGCTACTAAAATTTTCAAATTTATGTGTTTTTCTTTTCTCCTTAAAGAAATTATCAACGGCTTGCCCCAGTTCGAGGTCTTAAAACACCAAAAGAGATAGATGTACATGGAATTAAGAAAAAATATCACTCAAAAAAATTATGACCAAAGAAGAATGATGTTTTGTAAATTATTTCATGTCACCTCCGAATTTTAATCCACAAATTGGAGTCTGATTAAAAATAGGACCAAACTCTTAATAAGGATTTTTGTAGAGTACGTAATACATATAAAACTCCCCTCATGGAAGCCAAGCAGTCTTTCTTCCAACAAGATGAAATCAATCATTTTTCAGGGCTCACCATAGTAAAGCAAGTTCATACAGTAAGTGAAAGATACATACATTAAGAAGACAAGGTTCTTGACTCAGTGGGCTTAGAGTTGAAAGGAAGATGAGGCTTCTAAGAAGACAAATCACTCCTGGGCAGCTAGAGGCTGCAGCAAGTACCTCCAGGACACTCCACTCAGCGGGCAGGCTGTCGAAGCCCGGAGGAAAAGGAGTCTCCTCAGACACTAAGAAACGCTTCTTGAAGGAGACTGTGTTTGAGCTGGGATTTGCTCAGGAGAAGTGACTGTCCCAGAGAGAAGGACTCACATAAGCAAAGGACACAAAAGGGGAAACATTAAGGGACAGTCCCCAGGACCAGAGGGAGGCTGTATAAGGTGAAAGGTTTGGCACAGCTACAAGTAGATTAGGACGTGGAATATGGGGCCTAGCCAATACTTTGAAATGTTTGGGCTTCCTTTTGTAACCTGCGAGCACCCCTTGAAGGTAGAGGGTTGCCTGAGCGTGAGAGTAACATGATTTAGACATGGGCGTTAGGCCATGCTATGGAGATAGCTGGGCTGCTAAGTGACCATTGCAGCCATGTGTGCCCTCCAGCAGCACGAGGGTCCAGATTAGCGCAGAACTCTGGGATATTAAAGCGGGGTGGGAAGGGTACATGAAGCCAGAACCAGCAGGGGTGGGAGGAAGGGGATGGCTAACAATGACAGCGGCTAACTAGATGGCTGGTGACACCATTCACAGGAGCAGGGAAATCACAAAAAGGTGGAGGTGGAGGTTTGCCAGGCAAATGGAGCGCCTGGGGGTGCCAGCGGCTCTGAGGCTGACTAGGAGAAGCTCTACGCGCAATCTGCAGGCAGATGATCACGAATCTGAAGGTAGTGAAAAAAACACGAAAGGGAACGCAGAAGATATCATAAGACAGTCAGGAACAGATGCAGCGGAGTCCGTTGTTCAAGAGGAAGAGCAGAGAACAAGGAGACAAAACAGCGGAAGTGGGGTCCCACAGACAGGGTCACGGTACAGAGAGGGGCGCACAGGGTCTGAGAGTCTGGGGGAACAGAAAGCTACTGACATAGTACATGGCTTCTTAACAGCCTCACAGCACGGCTGCCACAGAGGCAGGGCAGAGTCCTCCCAACAGCGAGCATGTGTCTGTGTGTGCCTGCGGCCTGCCTGGGAACTTGAGACTTGGAGCTGGAACTAGGTAGCAGAACTCAGAAAACGGAGTCAGGTATGAAGTTCACAGTAAGGACCAGACAATCCAAGGAGGACTGAGATCCAGAAAGAGAACCTGAGGGCAGGGATGCGCTTCCTGAGCAAGCCTAATGAAGAGGCTCCGAAAGCCAGGCAGTGACAAAGAGGGAAGGGATGCAGGCCAGGTTCTTTCTGGCAATGTGCAGCCTCCAAACCCCGGTTCATGAAAGGACCAGCTTTACTGTCTGATGCACACTCTTCGAATTTAGCAATAACCTCTACCAACCAACAATCTCCGCTTCCAGGGATGATGTTGACTGTTCCTTCAGAGGCGTCGAACTGACTGACGTCCTGAACTCCTCTGCACTGACTGGGATGCCGCAGACCCCTCAGACGGAAGGAATCCTGCCTTTTCATTACAGATGTGGTGTATGCTGACAGCTCTCTTCACAAGTCCAAAGTTGAAATCACTTCTATGGGCTTGAAAAGTCTCCTTTTCTATGACAGATTAAAGAAAAAATTTTCTTCCATCAGAAAAAAAAAAAAAAAAATTGGGCTTACACTCTATTTTAGGGGCAAAATAGCAGCAGCAGCTGAAAGTAAAAACCTTTGGACTCTCACAATCCCATAAATAAAGCAATAAGATTCTCTAATAAAGCGGGTTAACGGGATAACCTGGACCAAGTCTCTAAATACCGAAGACCCATGGAGGAAACAGGTCCATTTAACTAAGACTTTAATCAGAGGCCACTGATTAATCTTAATCCTACAAATCATCCACTGCGACTCAACCCATAAACTGCGGGATCTTTCATTCTCATAATAGGTGTGGGAGGAGCCCAACTGACATAAGAAGACTGTGGCATGACATCATAAAAATCACCAGGTGGCATTGTTAAGCACCCACACACGGTTAGGATGCCGCGCAGCTATGCTGAGCACAGCACGTACACTCAGGAGTGATCTCTCCATTGCTCCTCTGCTGCGTGGGTCACGAGGCTTCTCATTAGTTATCCAAGTCCTCGTCTAATCACAAACGCTTCAGTCAAAAACCAGGGCATGTGAGAGTTTATAGGAAACAGGACATCTCAACCTGGAATGAGGGAAGGGAGGAAAAGGAGAGAGGAGTGGGGAAGGTAAGACTCACCTAATTCATTTTGTTTTCTATCACCTGGTACTTCCCCTGGTTTTAGCGGGCCCACGTTGCGCTAGCACATGCTTCAGGCTGTGTAGCCCAAGGCTGGTTTAACCTACTACAGGGTTTAAGTTTTCAAAAACATTTTCAGCAGATGCACTAAATATGGTCAAATATTTCAGTGTTGTTCCTAATTATTTGAAGTTAACTATCTAAAATCCACTGACTATAGATTACCTTCACCCAGGTCTTCAGCCCCAGTTGATTCATAGGACTGTTTAGAATTAAAATCCAATTTTCCTTCCTTAATCCACAGACAACCCCAACCACACTTAAAGGACAGCTAAGAAGCCACAATCCCTTCCCAGCAAATAGTGCTTATTATCTTACAGAGCAGGTTCACATCTCGTCACTTCACTTTGACTCCTGGTTATCTCGCCTATTTTGTTGGAAAGGAAACTGGGCCTACAAAGGTTGGGTCAATTGCCCTAGATCATGTGGAGGGCAGTTGGTGCAGCCAGAATTTAAACCACCTTGGCTCTGTCTCTGGTCCTCATAGCTTCTCTACCAGAACTACAGGACAGGAAGAGCTAGAAAAACCATTCCAGAGCTCAACTGTAACTGGGCATAAACTCTGAGCTCATTAGAAAAGTAGAAAATTACATCCTTTTGCTCTTGTTCACAACTTTTAAGTTGTACTTATCCATAAAGAGGAATTACCATGTGTATAGATTGTTGTAACCTGATTTGCATATGATTATCAGGAAAATAAACATGATTATGGTTGTTTTTCCCCCTCTAAGTCTAGTTGGCAGAGAGAAACTTCGTCCTTCCTTGGCACCCATCTCAACTGTCAGAGACAAAGCTGGCCCTCTGAGATGAGGTCTCTTTCCACCCCCACACCCCACTGTCTTTTAGCAGCTGGAAGTTTGAGGCCTGTGGGAAATTGAGGATTAATTTTTAGTCTGTGTTTTTTTTTTTTTCTTTAAATCACCAACTCTGAGATTTCTAGGTGTTACTCTGCGTGTGTGTGCTCCACAATATCAACTCTCACAACTTGGGATCTGCTAGAAAATGGGCTTCCGAGCTCCCTTCCTGTCCCTCCACGTAGGTCTCAAGCCTCCTCTGTCTCTGCTCCCTCTGCATGTTTCTGCCTTTCCCTTGTCCACGGCCTTGGTGGGACCCGCCATTGTTTGCTCTTCTTTCTAGAGAATGAGTCTTGTCTCCAACTAGATGGGAAAAACCGCTCAGGACAAGATCATCAGAACAGCACTCGGTTACTGATTTGTATGCTGTGCATATGTTCACTGTTCACATAATAACAGATATTTTATGAGTCATACTGTGTGTCAAGCACAGTGCATACTGTCCTGGGCATTTACTCAACACCAGCACTGGGGAGCACCCATCGTGAGTTTCTGTGGGCCAGGACTCACAACTCTGTGCATCTCTCTTCATCAGGCACCTCGTCAAAAGCCATCCACAGTATGGGGATAACGCGGCAAGTATCTGGTGAGCGTGTGTGTATTAAGTACCACTTAATTCTTCTCTCACTGAACACCATTTACAAACAGAGGAAGAGCTGTGAAAATTCCCATGAGGCAGCTCAGAAGCATCCAGAGGCCACCGCACATGTCTCATGGCCACTCTCCAGCCAGTGATGGCGGTCTGCACAGGGCTTCTTCCTGGTGACTCCC
Organism: Chlorocebus sabaeus; assembly: GCF_047675955.1. Taxonomy (NCBI): domain Eukaryota; kingdom Metazoa; phylum Chordata; class Mammalia; order Primates; family Cercopithecidae; genus Chlorocebus; species Chlorocebus sabaeus. Next base: position 5,013,574 of record NC_132921.1, read on the forward strand.
AAGTAACCTCCCTTCAGCTTTCCCCCTGCTGTTCTGTGGTGCTTGTCTTCCAGCAGAGTCTCTCTCACTTTAACAATTAAATGGACAACCCAGGAAACCTACACTTGGAATTCAAAGAAATGTTAGACTCCTATGGAGTGTCTCATTAGGTTAAAGGAAAGTTACGGAAAAGTCTGATGGGAAAATGAGTTTCTACATTTTGCTTAGGGCCCAAAAAGAATCCCAGCTTTTGTTTCCATTCAAGTGCATATAGTAGTATTTATTTCGATTCAGGGAGATGCAGTTCGTTTTTAGGATTCACAAAAGCTTCTTGACATCAGATCCAAAGCTTGTGCCGTGGAGATATGGTTAAACATTCTCACGCAGCATCACTGAGCCGGAGAGCAACCTGAGAAACTTGAGAACTCTAGGTTTCTGTGTGGGAAGATTCCATCTGGCTTCATAAAATACTACCTGGACCTGAGAACTCTATGTGCAGGAAGATTCCATCCGGCTTTATAAAATAATACCTGGATCTTCAAGGTTGGCAAAGAAGAGAAAAGCTCCTTGGGAACTTAGTTACTAGGTCTCATAGCACAAGCTCTGTGTGCTCAGAGTCGCCGTCCTCAAGGAGCCCTCTCACTGGTCACTGCTGCGGCCCCTACATGGACCAGTGTGTGTCCACAGCTCCTCCCCGATTCCCCATAGCACAACTGGGAACATTTAAACAAAACTCTGCAGAAAAGGGAGGGATACTCAAGGGGAATTTGCTGCAGAAGGAAGCACCTACCACCATGAGTTTATGGGTCTTTAACTTTGGGTACAAGAGAGAGGTATCACTGCAGAGCTATGGCCATATACAAAGCACTCTTCTGCCCCAATCTCCTGTGAGTGTGCTGTCTCTCAAACCCAGATTCTATGGAGTTTAAGATGAGACGTCAATCCAGAGCTCATTCTTTCTCAGTTCTGACCAAGACAACCTCTCAATTCCAGTTCCCAATCTGAGGAAGAGCTGCCCCTTTCAGAAAAGGTACTGGGCCCTCCCCTTGGGCATTACATCAGTATACAGGCCAATGAGTCAATGATCTCTCCCCTACACAGAGAGCCTCTTAACACAGATGCAAGGATGCCTCCAAATGCTTTAAGCCTAGGTGCACCTGCAACACCTACAAACTCAACATACCCAGGCAAATCCAATACTGCACTCCTAGAAGAAAGTTTATTTTCCTTCATTACAGGACAGAAGCAAAAGTTGCAACAAATTTCACCACTCATGAACCATTTTCCAATGTGCCAGCAACAGACGCCATTGATAGACACCCCATTTGCAGAGGTGATGGGGTGATCGATAGCTTCTGAAAAGGAAGTTTATGACCCAGTCATATATCAGAAAGGTTAAAGTCCTAAGACAAAATTTCTGGAACATCTTCTCCTGTAGCACAGGGTTCCTCTTAGTGTTTCTGACTGTGAAGAGAAGATGGATGAGAGCAGGCAGGTAGCATCTTCCTCTGTTTTGATGTCCACTGCTGCTTCTTTATTTCCTTTTCCTTTTTCCATTTCTTTCTTTCTTTCTTTTTTTTTTTTTTTTACATTTTAAAAGTAATGGTCTTAAAGTTCTTCAGTCTTAAATCAGAGAAGGCTTTAAAAGTTGGTTTTGTGCATTTTGTATGTCATAGTTATAAGTGGATTTGAAGTCCTTATAATACTTTATAAATTTCATCAATTAACATCCAGGTAGGTAGAATCTTAGGTACATAATGATGGTTATGAATTAATACTAGACTGGTGTGTGCTGGGTTTGTCTCCAGGCCTTGGGTGAAGGCTGCGATGGGGTGCATGACATGACTCAGGAGGCACTCGGTTGGAAATCAGGAGAGGCAATAGTAACACAGCACCTCAAACACCTCAGGGCAGCTGGTCTACACCAGGTACACAGTAGGCATGAGGAGTGCAAGGATGGGAGAGGCAGGGGCCCTCACCTCAGGGAGCACATGGATACAGAGACCGTCCCTGTCCCCTCCATCCTCAAGTCTTGATTTCTTCTGTCTTTCTCAGGTTGGAGGTTAACTTGCTGCTGAAGAGATTTCAACAGCATGGGAACTTACATATAATCTGAATAATCGAAAGTAAAAGAGTTCATCTTCTGGGTCCTACTTCTGCTGTTTTCATCCACTGCTTCCTACCCATGTGCTAAGCATTTTCATGCAGCCTCATCTGTCTTTTCAATAAGAAAGCCAGTTGATAACTAATTCACACTTAGGTGGGCTGTTAAACCATAAAATGTTGACAAGGAAAACAACACTTAATAATAAATCATATCATGGTAACGTTTCTGTAGCCAGTAGGAAAATGGTTTCAGGTGTGAATAATTCTCACTACTTCATGGATCACACAACATAGATACTGTTCATTAATGACTCTAAAGTCAATACAGGGCTTGAAACTGTAAGGAATTCCTTCCTACTATTGTCCAGGCAGTGAAATGGGACTTTTGTTTGTTTTGGCCAGTGTTCACTGGTTCCACTATGTTTCTGATCAGATCTTCACATTTAATTTCTTCTTAGGTATTCATGCATCTGGGAGTTCTTACTTACCGGAAACTCAGTATCTCCTGTTTGCAGGCAGTGACTGGGTGTTCAGTGAGTCCAGATATCTCTGGATGGATGCTGTGGATAAGCTCGGTGTCCAGTGGAATCTGTCTCATGCACAGAGGACGAAAATCCGAAAGCTCACGTGGATTCCAGCACAACAGATAGCCTGTTCCACTAGAGTTGTGTTAGGCGAGGTGTGCACATTTGTATCATCTGTCACAACTATGTACCCCTCTCTTTTCTCAGTAACAGCAGATACACTTGCCTATCGCCATGCGACTTGGGGCAGCTGATCCACTACCAGGCTTGGCCTGTGGCTTGCTTTGCCCACAACAGCATGAGCAGTGTGATGTGCAGCATATCTCAGCAGAAGCTTTAAAAGCAATTGTGTGGTTTGGTTCTTCCCCTTGTACTTCTCATCTTCCATGAAAAGGGCCTGTTCCCCCAGATCTCTGCTCCTTAGCCTGAGTCCTGGAATGAAAAGACACACAGTGTCACAGTAGTGAGATATTTTAAACAAGAAAGAAATGTTCGTTGTTATAAACTGCTGAGATTGGGGGGTGGTTGTCACTACAACACACCTACTACAACGTGATATGGGCGCTAGGACAAGGGACATACATTTCATCCCTTGTCACAATGATTTGAAAAATCCATTACTATGCACAGGACTTGGAGTGATACGAGCATCAGGCAGACAGGAAAACAAGTGCACTGGGATGCTTCCGAAGCTTTTAGGGATTTCAACAGTCCTTTCAATTGAAGGAAGACTGATCCTCCACCCCATGCAAGAACATTATTAGTGTGAAACTCCCAAGTGCTGTATCCTAAACACACCCCCTTAATATACTGTTAATATACTGAGGAAAGAAATCCTCCCTCCTCTGAATTAATTAAATAAACGGTATGTTATTCATCAAATTTCTATATAATATTGCTCCTAATTGTATGTGTAATCATAAAATAATTCATAAAGTTTCAGGTCAAGGAAAGAAAAGTAAATATTCCATTTTTAGTCCTGACATGGACACCCCTAATAGTCACTAATAACAATCTTGTTGATTGTATTTGCTACTTATTTTTAAGTGTCAGTGGATTAATACTATAACGTGGTTTTTCTTGGTTGATCAGAAATGATACCTGTACATTCAGAGAAGTCATAACTGAATAGCTAGAAGTGTCAGATTACAGCTATGGGTGGTCTTCTCTTTTGTACTGTTGAATGAAGAAGAGACAAAATGGTCAAACCTTCTTGAAGTAACGCGTTGCAAAGAACAGTTCAACCTGAGTGGTAGATTTCAGAACTAAAGGATAAAACAGCTACAGACAACAACTAACAGACTGACTGTGTTCCACCTCCATTCCAAAAACATGTCACTAAAATGGCAATGTCTTTGCTGATTAAGGCCATTAGTAAAAAAAAAAAAAAAAAAAATGGACTTAAGTCTCTTGTACACTTGAAATTTACAGGTGATGGGTGAATTTCACTTATCACAGTAGAAATACTTGAGCCAATCAAAACAGAGGTGTACACAGCACAAGTTATTAATTCACTGTTCTTTCCTAAAATGGGCTTGAGACAGTGCTATTGGCTCCATATTTTCTGGTTGCAAAGTTTAAAGAAAAGGGCAGGAGAACCATGAGATGTCCCTGAGGCCAGAGCCCCATCCCATCACCTTCTCGCTGTTTGCCCATAAGCAAAGTGACTTCTCCAAACCTCTTTGTGCTACACAGGACATCCCACTGGCCTCACAGCCTGGCTGGAAAGATGAGGGGTGTGGTGTGATCGCACCTGGCACAGCCCTCACCCCAGGAAGGGTCACTGGGGCTGCCTCCCTCTTCAGGTCCTTTTAAATTAAATATTTCTGTTCTATAGAAACACATTCATCTCCTAACTCTATTTCCAAGGTGTTTCTCCTTCCATATAAATCTGTAAAGCCTCTTTTTACTCTTAAAGTGAAAAGGACAACCTCTCTAACTGATTTCTCTAGGACACTAAGAGAGCCACACTAAATGCTCTGAGACTGCAGAGGTGCAGGGAGCAGCTGTTTTTGGAAACACTTCAACACTGAACCCTCACCGGACATAATGACATACGTGTAAAACCTCTGGGAAGTCCTGTAGGAAAAAAGATTGATCAATTTGTGTGTGGAGGGGGGATTTGTAAGAAAAGTGTAGCATTATTTTTAGTACAGCATTTTAATTTTCATAACTGATCACAGTAAAACTTACTGAGCTCAATTAGTGAGAACTCAAGTCTTTTACTGAATTCCCAAGTCCTATTTTGATAAACTAAGGACAAAATATTTCTAAATAACATATAGAGATATAATTTACATACTGTAAAATGTAGCCTTAAGTGTCCAATTCAGTGGTTTTTAATATACTCATAGAATTGTGAAACCATTACCATAACTAATTTTAGAATATTTTGATAACCCCATAAAGAAACCTCATGCCCATCAGCAGTCACTCCTTCCTCCCCATCCCTACAGACCCTGACAACCACCATCCTGTTTCTATGACGTTACCTATTCTGGAAATGTCAGGTAAATTGAATCATACAACATGTGGTCTTTTGTGACTGGCTCTCCCTAAGTATAATGTTTTCCAGTTCATCTTTGTTGCAGCATGTGTCTGCCTTCACTCCTTTTTGTGGCTAATATTCCACTCTATGGATTTATCAAATTTTGATTATCTATTCATCACTTGGTGAACTTTTGGGTCCTTTCCACCTTTTGACTATTAAGAGTAATGTTGCTCTGAACATTTGTGTACAAGTGTTTTTGTGGACATATGTTTTTACTTCTCTTGGGTGTATCTCTGTGAGCAGAATGGCTACGTTGTATGATAACCCTATTTAATATTTGAAGAGCTGTCAGTCTTTTTCAAAGTGTGCCAGCTCAGTTTCTTTTGATTAAAAAACAAAAAACAAAAAACTGGAGGTTAAATGTTCAGTCGATGCAAAGCCCTGCCAAAGATGTTCAGTGACTCAGATGACACAGTCTTTGAGGTGCTCATTGAGTCAAATTTCTGTCTCCCTGCTTCCCCATATCCCTCTCCAGGATGCCCCCCTGTCTCAGGAATAAGGGGTCTCAGCCTCCCAAAGCACCCTATGAATGCCCACTGGCCTCTCTTACACAGTTGTTATGCTGACTTCTGGGCTAGTGGCCCTGCTGGGCGGGCGGCTTTGGCTGGACTGTTGGGGGTCAAGCCGGTCCCCCAAGGAGTCCAGACTCTGGCTGTCCAGTTGTGAAGGCTCTGTTGTCTCTTTGTCTCAACCCCAATCACGTCATATTGGTTTTCAAAGTGTGATCTGGGTGTCCCTGAGGTGTTTTCAGGGATCTAAAAGCTCAAAATTACTTGTATGATAATACTAAGACATTAGCATCATGTGCAGTGGGGTTTTCCAGAGCCTGCATGAGGTTAGGTATTTCGAAAGACTCAGTGCAGAAGCAGATAAGAAAACCCCGTTGCCTTCTATTAAGCCAGGCATTATAGAGGTTTGTAAAAATGTGAAACAGTCCCACTCTTCTCACAATTTTACTTTCTTCTGGACATGGAATTGAGCTGAACAAAGGCTTCTCCCACAGGCCTGTAGCCTTCCCCAAGCTACACATGGAAGTTGGGCAGTTAGTCCCAAAGTTACTGGGTATCTTACATTATTCTGACATTCCTGTCATGTTCCCCACCCTGACCCCACAGAGCTCCACGTGGGAGAAACACTAGAATGAGATCTTTCACTTTTCTGACGCTCCCTGATCACAGAGACCTTGCACACACCACCTCCTCCGCTCCCTCCACTCCTGACTTGTGGCCACTGCAGAGGTCCTGCCAGCCGGACCCATATCTCATGGTGGGAGCCATAGGGGAGCCTGCAGCTCAGAATCACAGAGGGGAAGATTTGGTTTCAGTGCCCCCCAAATACCATCACTGTGCACTTTGTTTATCAAATGTTTCCCAAATTCATACAACCTCCTTTCTTAAAAATAACCTGTTAATGTCTTGAGGTTCCAGGTTTATGCAGAATGCTGCAGAAAGCATTGCCATTAGGAATTACACTTGTTCCTTAGTGACTACAGACTTTAGATATTTCTGGAAGTTCCTCATGGGACCTAAAGCTGGTTTTGGTTTTGTATTTGTTTTACTTAAGTTAGTCACATTTACAGGAAAACTGCTTCACGATAAACCCAAATAGAACAAAATAATCTCCAAATTCAGACTCTAGAGAAGTCCAGGTGTTTCCATGCACTTCACACATTATGAAATCCTAATTAGGAGAAGAATATTGTTCATGCTCTTAGGATTCCCGTGAAGAATGGCTCACTGGCTTCTAATTTTCCTGTGGAAGCACTTCTCTCTCACTACTAGCAGTGGTGGCATTTGTGGAATATCACAAATACCTGTGGATCCCCAGGCCAGGGATCTCCAGGCAGGGCCCGAGGATCTTAAAACTGGAGGATCCTGGAATAAGGACCTAGGAAAGCTCCCAATATTTCTTTCTGCTCCATCATTTCCAACTCAGTTTTATTGTGTTAATGCCTGGATAACAGCCCCAAACAACTCCTTGGCTTCAAACGAAGGACAAGCATAGAAGTAAAGAAAGAATGGAGACCCAGTACTCCAGTGACTTTCTTTAGTCACTTAGTCTTCAGCCCAGTGAGGAAGCACCCCGGTTTCCACCCAAGCAAATGCCTCCTGATGGCCCTTTTGCAACATTAAAACATCATTTAATCAAGCAGTACAGATCTAAGTATATTTTATTCAAACCTAATTATTTAAAAATCCTTACTATCTCCAAATGATGCACAGAGTAGCTCTCTAATGATGTTGTATGTTGAAGACCACTTTGAATCTAAAAAAAGAGAGACAGAGACCCTGATTTCGTAGTGAAGATGCAACGACATATATTTCAACAATAATTAAATCCACCAATTCCACCTCTTTATAAGTGGAATAAAGACTGTAGCAGCATTAAGAAGTCTTATCTTTCTCCTTTTCCTTCTTGACTTCTTCAAGGCTAGAGGCCTATTAGCTGGCAGACTATTAGAATGCAAATATGATACAACCCAAGCAGCTCCAGCTTTGAACAGAGGGGTGGCTAAGTACCTGCTCTCTCTCAATGCAATACTCCAGCAGCAAGGATTGTCCAGTTTCTCCCATCAACAGTGAAGACCCTAAGCTTGACTACTTTCAGCTTTTGGGAAGCTCCATTTTACATTCTTCAATGGTGCCTAGCCCTATTTTACCAGTACATGGATGCTGGGATTGGGGGAAGGGAGCTGGAAGAACCAATCTAATTAAAACAACTTTTGCTTCATCTAGTTAACACCAGGTAATACTGAGTTCTCTCCTTCCCACGGTGGCTCATGCCCCCTCATAACATGAAAGAGGCATTGTCTTTCCCTGTGAACACAATCTGGAACCAGAGAGAGCCACCAGCCACAGAAAGGATGAGGCCCCATATTAACTATTTTCTCATTTGTTAGCTTAAGGAAATCATTTTCTTCCATTTTTCCACTTCTTGAAAGTGTATCTACAGGTTTTTAGCCAAGAATTTTTGGATATAGTTGGTTTGGGGATCACATATTTAATTTGCTATGTGTTTATTTTTTTTTTCTTTCTGAGAAAGAAGAAGAATGCTAAATAAAACTCAACTTCAGGGCTCCTGTTATTCCAATGGCCATCACCTTGACTAGATTTAGTTTCATTGATTTCGTTTATGGTCTTTCAGCCAATTATCAGTCAAGATGCTTTCATAAAAGACTGTGAAATTCAGAATAAAAGGCACAAAACTTATTGCTATGAATTGTAAGCTCTGATAAACCAATGATATATGGCATGATTTGAGAAAAATTTTGTTGGCACATTGTCAAATGTATTTTTGACCACTAAAAAAAACCAGTCGGGCCGGGCGCGGTGGCTCACGCCTGTAATCCCAGCACTTTGGGAGGCCGAGGCGGGCGGATCACAAGGTCAGGAGATCGAGACCATGGTGAAACCCCGTCTCTACTAAAAATAGAAAAAATTAGCCGGGCGCAGTGGCGGGCGCCTGTAGTCCCAGCTACTCGGGAGGCTGAGGCAGGAGAATGGCGTGAACCCGGGAGGCGGAGCTTGCAGTGAGCCGAGATTGCACCACTGCACTCCAGCCTGGGCGACAGAGCGAGACTCCGTCTCAAAAAAAAAAAAAAAAAAAAAAAAAAACCAGTCAGTGATGTATATGCTCAAATCACAGTGGAACACTGAAGTCACACTGGTCACAGATCTCTTTGATAATTCACTGGGCTTTTACTTATGTATTTAAAAGCCATGAGAAACCTGAGAAATGATCCAATCTGGCACCCTCAAGTTAATAAGGAACTCGGTTTCATAGAATTCTCTGTGAATCCGCTTTTAATTTACACTGATACTTCAGATTCTACATGGCAGATCTCAAGAGTTGTTTTAGATTCATTACCTTTTCCCCAACTAATTTTATAACTCAATAAAAACCATAGTTCTGGTTTTACTTCTGAAACATGACCTTAAATATATAAACTTATTTATCTTAAACAAAATTAATTGTTTGACAAAGAGTTAGCTGCTTGTAACATGAAGCTTGAAAAGCCAGACACTGTAAATAGTAGCTGTAATTATTTCCTTTTTCAGTCTGAAAATGAACATCATATTCATGTTTGTTCACATTGCTGGTTCTCTTCCATGTGACAGTGTTGCTGAGGAATCCGCAGGATACAAGGGGTTTCTGAAGACTGGAAAAAGGCAAACAGCGTATTTTGAAAGTAGGTAGACAATAACCTTAGCCGTCAAAAAAATACTACATATTTTAAAGTGGGTAAACGATAACCTTAGCAGTTAAAAAAAATACTGGCACATTCATCAAGCAATCAATCTGTAGCCACCTAGGAGAGTGTGCATGCTGGGTAGCTATCAAATTACTTTGTAAAAAGGAAATTAGGCCAGAGGAAATTAAAATCCATCCGTGATAGAGCACGGGGCCACATAGATAGACTGAGTGAACCATGTATACTGCAGCGACCTCCTTCTATCTGAGGTCACTCCATGAGACAGGATGAGCACTTCGTCAGCGAGAGCCTGCAAATCTCTAATCACCTCTGAGAGCCAGTGACATGGGACCTTGTGATAGGCAAGCCATTTCATAATGAGTCCCTCCTGCTCTTTTAGTAAATAACTCTCTTGGGAAGAAGGCCAAGAAAGCTCAGCCCTTCTTTGAGTTTATTTCTAGAGTGATTCTAGTTGTGCTTAGCTAATGTCTCTATGTATCAACAGATAGGTGTACAATTGGCTGGAAACGTTTTCAGAGGCTTATATTTAAACTGGAAGGCATAATAATTTTATTTTTCTTTCCACAGGTAAAAAACTCCTTCTTTCTCCCACTGTAGGCTTTTTGTGTTTTCAACATACCCAGCCTCACTTGGAAAAATAAAAATAAAAATAAAGCACCCACTCACATGTGCAGCCAAGTTTCAGATACCAGTAGGCACGGGCTCTTCCAAATGTCTCCTGCTCTGGAGATGTTCGCAGTCCTCAAATCAAAACTGAAACAAACAAGCAAACAAAAAAAATAAAAAACTTACTACCAAATACCCTAGGAACAAGACTTAAACTCTATTTGGAAATTGAATTTCTTCCATAGTCAATCAATATTTAATAAAGAGAGAAAAGGAGCTCATTACAAAGACCATCTTGTTTCTCCACAAGTCATCTATGTGAGATTCCAGAATTTCAGGGCGATAAGTTCTTAATTGGAACATTATATATTCTCTTTGCAGCCAGTAAGCACGCATCACTTCATGAGAAAGCACCGCGGCCAACATTTCTCCTGGTCTGCTCTGGGTTTCAGCGAAGGGCAGGCCTGGAAGCACCTTGGGAAACGAGGTAGAGCCAAGCTAACCCCAGAGAGCCACTGAGCTTGCGGAGAGTTGAGTGATTACGCAGGCATAGTCTTGAGTTTTATTTTCAGTTTGAGTACTGCTAACTAGTCTGTACAGTCACAGGCTTACTGGAGGGAGTGTATTCTACATCAGCTATATTCTGTCTTCCTTAGCAGCACTTAATGAGTCGACTGGAAAGCTGTTCCCAGCCAAGCCAATATCCTATGAGTTATAAATGACATTTCATGCTCATATGCAGATTTCCTGCACTGAAGTGAATTATTTACAAGGTTGGGCTTATGGATTCCAACGATCAGCTGCCTGAGATTTACACCCACCCGTTCTCTCTGCTCTCTTGCTGGGAGACTGTGACGTTTCCCACTGCCCTTTAACATCTGAAGATTTAACGGGAGCTGCCCTTCCTGAGGCAGGTGCTCCCTCGCTTGAGATGGTAATTGGAAAGGCCGTGCACCCCAGGAGCTGGAAGGTAAACTAAGGCTCTCCTAGAGTTGCTTCTCCCTGCCCTGGGAGGATGCTGTCTGCACGTAAATGCACAGGAGAAGCACCAGGAAGAATTTAAATTCTGGGGAGGCCTTCCTGCCCATTAACAGTGATTTTATTACCTTGGGTTTTAGCTAATTAGTTTAATAATTTCTTCCAGAATGTGTGAAAATCCAAATTTTCTCCTAAAGGAAGCTCTGTGTTCAGCGGTGTGCTCTGTCCTCTGTGCAACAGAAGCACCAACATGTCGTTTCTGTCTCCCAGAAACTCCAGGGGTTGAAAAGCCGCCCAACTTACAGCAAGGATGATGAAAATATAAGTAAGAGTTCAGCACCAGACAAATCCACCAATGGAACAAAAAAAAAAAGCAGCACAGAAACCAAGTTAGGTACACAAGGGTCTCTAATCTATGATAAAATCAGCATTTAAAATTAGTGAAAAGAATGATTTCTTAAATTTGTTGAATGAGAACAAGTGACTACGCATTGGAAAAAGTTAAATGAAGATCCCTACCTTATATCATCAACAAAAATAAATATATGTTAAATCAAAGACCTAAATGTAAAAATAAAAACCAAAAGAATACTGGAAGAAAATATGGAGGAACATTTCCGTAGCCTTGCAGTGAGAGTGAACAAAATGAAAGAAGGGACAAAATGACATATTTGGTTACCAAATTTTATAAACTTTTTCCCAGTAAAAAAACCAGACTAAACAAAATAAAAACATAAGTGACAAACAAGGTAGGGAAAACATTTACAACTGACTATTAATATCCCATATTCAGAGAAATCTAACTCATTGAAAGAAAATGACAGACAATACCCTAAAGGGATAAAGAATACGTATAAGCCAAAAAGAAGTACGCATGGCAAATAAATCTGTGAAAGGATGCTCAACCTCAGTATTGATTAAAGGAATAAGGAAGTGAATAACAACAAAATAGTTTCTGCCAAATCTGACTGTTAACATGTCATATATTGTTAACATTGATTGCTGTCGAGGCTGTGAAAAAATAGGCAGCTTCATCATTGTTGGCAGGAACAACCAACTGCTACAAACATTTTGGGGGCAATTTGGAATTATCTAATAAAATATATTTGCATATCCTTTGGCCATGCCATTTCACTTTTATGGATCTAACAAAAAATCAAATAAAAACATTATAGAGGTATATGTACAGGAAGTTTGATTGAGTACTGTAACAGTAAACATTGCCTGCAGCCTAATATCTACCAGTAAGAGATGCTTTCATGAATTATGATAAGTTCATAAAATGGAATGCCATCTTCTCATTAAAATCTGTAAACAACCAAATTTCCATCAATAGAGGAATGGTTAAATAAATTGTAGTGCCGCCATTAAGCTGAATGTTACGTAGCTACTAAAGAGAATGAGACAGAGCTGTACGTAGATGAAAAGATGTCTTTACTACCTCAAGTGAATAACGTTGTAGACAAATGATAGATACTATAGATGAATAATCAGATGATTGATGGATGATTAGATGCATCCTATATAACTTTTAGTTCAGTCTGTGTGTATCTACGGAAGGAAAGGACCCTCAGAGTTTTCACTGGCGGTGATCTCTGTAAGTAAGGACGTTTGTTTTGTGTGCGGCTAGAAGCTTCACTATCATCTCACATGCTCATTCCACCTGGTGGTGGGAGCATACTCCCAGGCAAGTCGGGATGCTCATCTTCCCCAGGACCGCAGATGTTGTCACATGTCAGGGCCGTCCATTCTGGCATCAGCAGAGACTCCCAGCAGCAGAGACCTCTCCCTCTGTCTGGGAAGCCAGTCACTGGATCAGGGACCCGTCAGCCCCACTCCTGCTCTGCAAGCTCTCACCCATCTCCACACAGAGAACACAGAGAATCGTTCTGCCACTGCTGATCACTGCTTGGCTATGGGAAGCTCTGGGCAGCTGTTAAGTCCCCTCTGCCCTGAGATCCCTATAACCACTGTCACTGTGGGCTCTTCATGCTTCCATGGAGCCTTACCTGGGAAAGGGGTCTCTCTATGCCTAGATTCCCCAATCCTTTCTGGTGTTTTTGTTAGCTCCGTGTGAGGTGTTCATGAGGCAGGAGAAGGATGACAACACTCACTGTCTCTTCTGTTAGGGATCCACTAACAGAAGAGGGAGTATTTGTGCACTCCTCTTTCCCTATCTGAAAGTCCCAGGGAATCTTGATCTTGTCAGGACTGGGTGCATGACTGTTAATGGTCAGCCATTCTTACAAACACATTTTATAAACTGAATATTTTGTGTTCTCTGAATTCTAGGCTCTCAGAATTCAAAATTCAGGATGAACTTTCCCCCCTTTTTTTGCTGGTGTCACTCATCCCTGAGCGAGGAACACAAAATACCAAAGTCAATTATGTGGTACGTTCAAAGGGTCCAAAACCACCCAGGGTGAAGCATCAGGCCACCACGTTTGTGTTCGCCAAATGCCCAATCTCCCCGATCCTCTTATTCTCTCTTCAAAAACAGATGCAAAACAACAGTAAGAAACATCCTCCATTCTAACTGAGAGCTGAGGATTTGGATGATGTGGATGAGCTGGAGGAGGTTTTCCATTCCTAACACATGCAAGGCAACTGAATCCATTCTCCTCAGCCACTGTAGTTCTCCAGAAAGCCCCTGGGCCTCAGTGGTAATGCAGGGCTCTCTTCTCCTTGACCCATCTTTCCCCTCCCCCAGGGCTCCTCCCTCCTCCTTCCTCTTCTGATGTGTGGAGTGGGTTCCTCTCAAGTAGGAACCCGGCAGGCACGTTGAGGCATCACTTCAGCAGTCAACGGGGCAGGGGTTATGTTTTATTCTTTAGGCAGTTCCAGTCCCTAGCACAGTGTCTGGCATGTAGTAAGTGCCCAATAAATAGAGGAGTAACTTTGCATTTACATGAAAACATTTTTTGTGACCAAGGCACATTCTTTACATTTCCTCAGGGACAAAAAATATTTTATTTTTCTCCTTTGATAATAAATTTTATTTCTATAATCAATAGTAACTTGGAACTCATCTTGGGAAACAACATGGATAGCTATGCTAGATAACGACTGTGTGTGTGTGTGTGTGTGTGTATGTGTGTGTGTGTATGAGAGAGAGAGAGAGAGAGAGAGAGAGAGAAGGCATCATCATCCTAAGCAAGTACAAATCAGGAGTTTGTTTCTTTGCAAAATAAATAGTTGTTCTTTGTTTTTTGTTTTTGATATTGTTTTCTAAGGTAAATACTATGAAGGGCACAGCACTCATTTGAAAGCCTATATGTCATTTATTTGATTAATTTATTAAACATATTTGAGATGTCTACAATTTATTCATCCCTGTTCTAGGCAACGCAGATCACGTGTTGAAGTAGACGAGGTGTTTGCACTCATGAGACTTAGCAGAAGGAAGACATCCTAAGTCAAGCAAGGATGGCCCTTATACAGAGATCCTGAGACAAGAGGGACAAGTCATATTCCAGAGACTGGGATATAAAACCTGTTTGGCCTGGCTGGAATGAAAATTGCAAGGTGGGGGAAGTAGAAAAGAGAGGCAGGGGATGCTGAGAAATTGATTTGGAGGGAGGCAGATCATACCAGACCACAGACGGCCTTATGTGTCCTGTTTTATCCTGACAGCAATGGGAGTCATTAAAGGGTTTAAGTACAGGCTTTGGATCTCTTCTCTGGAAAGAACAGTTCAGTAGTAAAATGGGAGATCGCTGAAGTAGGCAAGATTAGAGGCAGGATGATAATTACGCGTCTTCTCCAGACACAAGCCAGAGACCGCTGGTTCAGGTAGGTAATTTCACAGGAGATGGTCAGAAGAAAATAAAAGCAGACAAAACCAAAGACATTTAGAATTCACAGTGGGAAGGCCTGCAGATGGACTGGGTTTAGTGTGGAGACAGAAAGGTTGGCAGGTGAGCATCTGGCATGGGCTAGGACTCTGGAGGCTCAAATGGGGAGTAAAGGAAGCGTCTCTCGGGGAAGGAGTGTTGGATTCCACCTTAGACTTTCTTCAGGAAGCATCCTTAGGATGACCAAGGGACACCCAGGTGGAGGGGCTCAGAAGCATCAGTGTGGAGGCCTGGAGGCTGGACCTCAGCAATTGCCAGCATGTTTTTGAGTGTCTTATAATCAGAACACAGGAAGTCCAAGAAGAGGAGAGGATGCATTTGCACCAAAAAGTTCACAGACAAAAGGCTATATAAAGACCCAAAGGTAAGACTGCAGTGGATTCAAGTAAGAGTTCAGATTTGAATGAAAATACAGGTAAAGGGACATTCAAGGTACAAAGAACAGCAATGAGACTGGGGGAGGCGAGGAGAATGAAAAACTGATACTGATCAGAGAAATCTATCAAGTCTTTTCCTAGGAGTGGGGGTTCTTTAAACCTACGGGTAGTCTTCCCGAGACTTGGCACTCAGAACCTGGCCTCTGGGACCCACGTGCAAACCATCACTGTCATCAGGAGACTAGCTTCACTGTGACTCAAGGGACAGGGAGGTCAAGACATTTGGTCAACGTTTCATGTCAGAGCAACATGGAAGCCTGTGTGCCCAGTGCCCAGTGATGCTTCCAAACCTCATACCTCCCCAGATGATGGTCACCTCACTAAGATTGTTGCCCGATTCTCAGCAGCATCCAATGTCAGAATAGCACTCTTTCCACAAACCAGGAAGATTCTTCCAGAAAAAGCAGCAGGCAGCAAAATATTCTTAGTACTTGGTGGAGGGATTCCCTTTCTTTCAAAACCTAATTAAGGACTGGCAAATAGAAATCTTGCTCAGCTTAGGTTTTATATAGCAATTGATTGTTTTATTTAAGGGTCTGCTTTAAATTCACCAGTATTTTCTTCCTTCCTTTCTTTCCTTCTTTCTTTATTTTTAACAAAGTTGCCCACACTCAACTATTGTGAATATTCAGAATACAGAGATTAAGAACCTTTCTAAACCTTGTTTGTTTTCACATGTACTTGCCCTCTCTTGGAGAATTTGGGCTTCATCTGTTGAAGGCCAGAGGTCAGAACAGTGTTGATCCTGGAAGCTCAGGAAGTTTTGGGGGACATTTGGAAGTTTAGATATTCTGGGGTCCATGTTCTATGCCAAGAACTAGTCCCTCAGCGTGTAGCAGCAGAACAAGTGTAATGATTTGATCTCTTATAGCCACTGTCACCTTCATCTATATATTTGCTGGTGATTTATTAATATTTGTTCTACCTGTCTCAGCCTGCAGGAGACCTTGTATTGCTGCATGCCTTCTATAGAGTAGAGAGAAATGAAGGGAGCAGATGGGATTATGACTTATTTTCCAACGTTGAATTTATAAAAAGATCTTTTGTCAGACATTGCACAGCAGTTTGTGGGATGAAATTAATCCTATGAATAAAATTGCTAACCTCACCTAAAATAGGTGCTTTATTTAAAGAAGGATCGATGAGGCTTGCTAAATATTATTTTTAGTGTTGATAAAAGCTTTTCATAATCTCAGGCTGCAAACATGGGCTGAATTGGCAGTTCTGGATGCCATGCCAGTGCGCTGGAGCTGGCTAACGATGTCACCCACAATGTCAGTGAGGCCAAGCCACCCCGAGCTGTCTCCAGGCCTCTGTCCCTCCTCTGCAATCTCAGGGTAGGAGAAATGTTTTTCTCAATGCGTGTGAATCTAACTTTGGACACATCTCACAGTCTCATTTTCCAAGGATCATCATTCGTGAGTTAGACAGCAAAACGTTTAGCTGTGTCCACCATGTAACAAAAAACATTCCTGAGGCTGTCAGGCCAAACCCCTGAGCTCTTTGTTGGTTGCCCAGTGGTCTCATGGCTTCTGGATTTTAGGGGAACATTATGACCGGTCTACTATTTTGGTGCTGCTTCTTTTTGAAAAGGTTCACAAATAGAGTTTATTTCAGAGTTCACATATATGCAACTTCTATCTATCATCCTTTATACAAGGCTAGTAAGGGCTTTGAGAAGTCAGTGCATCCTACATTACTGTGCTTGTGGCCTTTGGTGTCTCATTCTCAGAGAATTATTCCAGGGTTCCTAGCAATTCTGAACTCAAAATTCCTGTTGCCATCAAACAGTACTTGCTCCGGTGAGTGGAATCCTCAGCCTCAAAACACTCCAAAATCTTGGAGAAAAAATTAAAATTTAAAGTGTGTTCATTAGATAAAAACAAATGGTCGACTTTATTATAATATTTTGATTATATCCATCAAAACAAAGAAAATGCTTTTCCCTCCTTTGTCTCTTGTAGCTTTCTCCATTTGAAGCCATCCAGGAACACAGCAGAAACACAATAAATGACACCAGGTTTCTCTCTCATGGCCTTCATACCATGGATTTCCCATTCTCAGGATAAAAAGAAATTAAGAGGAAATCAGATTGCTTAAAGATAGCAGATTATGGCTCACTTTTTAAAAGGAGCTCTATAGACAGAATGAAGAACGTGTAACTTTTTTTTGCAATGATAATGTCTGCTTTGCTCTTGAGAGGCACTCTTCCTTTTTCTGCCCAGGAATATTCCGGAGGAGAGTTGCAGATGCCACCCAACCCTGCGAAATCTGCCCTGCGAGTCGAAACAGATCCAGCCGTGCAAAGAACTTCTTCATTAGGACATCAAGCCTGTAGTCATATTTTCAATGGCTGCTGGAACTTTTGCCTTGCAAGTGCTTTCACTGATTTCGGGACCACCTAAGGCTCTGTGTGGTACACAGCAACACAGTTTGAGATATTTCTGTGATGTTCTGTACAGTATATAGTTGCTAACAACCTGTCAAAGTCGTCCTGACACCGAACTGAGAAGCTGATGGTTTGGGTAACGCATTAGAGGAGATGAAAACAACGACAGTCCTCATTACTGTAATAAAACCAGCAGAGACACACCGAGAATCAATTACTGATTGTGACCTAATGAACTAACCCTCAGTCAAGTAGAAAACTGCACCAAGCCTCTTACATTATCAAATGATTTAGGATGGAGCACTGTCTGAAGACGGGCAACAAGTTGAGGCAGATGAGTTTTCTTATATTGTGGCTGACTTAATTACCTTGTTCCTGAGTGCAGAGATCAAATTGAGCAACTTGAGGTGCTAAAGCTCTGTGCCAGCTGGAAATGAAAAGGAAATAATTAACACCAACAAGAGCGACGTCTAAGGTTGTGGCACC
The DNA here is from genome assembly GCF_047675955.1 of Chlorocebus sabaeus. NCBI lineage: Eukaryota > Metazoa > Chordata > Mammalia > Primates > Cercopithecidae > Chlorocebus > Chlorocebus sabaeus. The sequence goes on from NC_132921.1 coordinate 5,031,697, forward strand.
TCCTGACAGAAGCAAGGAGACTCAAAGTTAAGGCGGCTGCAAAGTCCTTGACGAGGTGAGCCCTGCTCTGCCCGCCTGGCTGGATTCGTCCAGGTTGCCTGTGGCAGCTGTGCACTGAAGAGTCCGGCTGGGGAGCCAGGGATTCAGAACTCACAGCGCAGCCCAGCAACCGAAGGGCAAATCCACCTGAGGACGGGAGTGCAGATGGCTGGGCTCCCTGGAACAAAGTGGAGGAATGACAGAGGTGTAACTCGTTCCACAACCTCCATCTGTGTGTTGCAGAGAAAAATACTATAATGGAGACTATTCTTACACAGACACAGACACACACACACACACACACACACACCGAGTTCTTGTCACCAATGGAACAGTCTGCCTTTGTCTTTCATCTCCCACAATCATGTCCAGATCCCATTACCCTGCATCACACATGGAGCCAGTTAGGTCAACAATGAATGGATGGTGTTCACAAAGAAACCAGCCTACGGAAGGGGACCTGTTACCATTCTTTGAATTAAGTTCTTGGAAGCCATTTTTCATCTCATTTGCCACTGTATTATTCTTCTCTTCACACATGCAGAGGTGGCAAGGCAACAAACCAAAACATGGCAGACTCCTTCACTGCCAGGCTCCTACACTGCCAGTGTACTAAGGGGCACACCGGCCCCCAATGACATGGAAGCACAGGAGGACACGCCCAGGCTGCATCTGCACTACCTGCACTTCCCGACAGGCATTTGGAGAGGAGAGACTCAGCTCTGTCAACACAAAGCTCTGTGAAGCCAGCTTGAGTGCTTCCCACAAAGGGTTGAGTGAGATTAATCTCCCCACATCACTGATAAATCAGTCCGACCAGCACTGCATGTGGCATCATCAGACCACAAGGACACACTTCATGAAGGGGCTTCTCAGTACTGAGTCATCACTCGAAGACCTGACACACAAATGAGTCACAGCTGGGAGACTGTTTGGAGAAATGGGCATTTGAGAAACGGGCTGTGTAGGCTGTATCCCCTCCACAGGAAGTTGGCAAACCAGAGCGAGGCAAGGATGCCCCCACTACAGCCACACCCTACAAATCAGGGGCAGGGATGCTTAACTCTGTCCAACTTCAGATGAGTTTTAAAAAGCAGCACTTCTCAGAAATCACCTAGTTAAATGCAGATTCTGATTCATAGTTCTGGGTGAGGCCAGAGATTGTGCGATTCTAACAAATCCGCGACAATGCCTTTGGCCTTGCCTGTCTTTGAACTATCCTGGGAGCATCAAGGCCTTAAAGCTTCTGTTCCTTCCCCCAGGGTCCTCATCCAGTTAGGCAGACATACTAGACATTCTAACTACATCCTATCAGCACAATCGTAAGTCCTATGAGCAACTTACCACTCCAAAGGAGGTAGATGGAGCCGAGTGCCCTAGTAAGTTTCTGGACCACCAGGCCTTTTGGCCAGTCCAGTCTTCAAAGCCTACTTTTGGGAGCATGGCCTTCGGGGCTCTCACACAAGCAAGCCAATAGGTGGTAAGGAGCAGAGCAGAATTCCCCAGGGGCTGGAGGGTAGGTTTTGATCAGGCCCAGGCAAGCACAACACAAAGTAAACCCATCCACGCCTGTGTACCCTGCGCTGACCATAAGACTCCCTGGAGTTAGTTGAGCCTGACCTGAGAGCAAGGTACAGTCACGGGGAGTAATTTTCAAATAAACGAATTGTATACAGACCATGAGGCAACTGCTTGTCCAGATGCCTTGCATAGTCCACTGATGGAAGCATTCACTAGGCTCCTTGCAGAACTGAGGGCTGCAAAAAAGAATTACACAACATCCGGAAACTTGATAAAGAGTGAAGAGAGATTTGGCACAGGCGTCTTCCTCACTAACCTGAGTCTTTGTTGAATGAGAACACGGTGCCTGGTGCGGCCACTGGTGCCACCAGGGACGCCAGGCCGAGCCATCATTCAGTGCTCCTCTGCAGCATGCTGCCCTGCCCTCCTGAAAGCTGCGTGATTCATTGGATTTAATATTGTCCTGAGTCTCACTCCAGGGAATTCTGCAGGAATGTTGTTCAAAAAAAAAAGCAAAAAAAAAAAAAAAAAAAAAAAGGCATAGCTATTTAAAACACAGTCTGTAGGCTCCATTCTATAAAATAGGTTATTAACTTACAGTGATGGCAGCCAATAGTTCAATCGCTATAAGGTCACAGGGTATTCAACGGGAAGGGCCACATTTTAGATTGTTTTACCCTGACTCCCCGCTGATATGCAGGCTTTACCAGGATTAGTGTTAAAATCCTCACTGTGAAATGCAAGGCCCAGAAAGAAAGCCGCATCCTGCTCGCTTCGCCTCTCCACCAATGCGGGACCTGTAAATTCTCCTCCCCTTGGCTGCTCTCAAGTCCCTTTATGATGAGACTGGCTTGTAGCTGTGAAGGGATCGCGCGGGGACTCTCTCCACCTCCTCCAAAGACTATATAATAGCCCATGCAGACATTTCCTGATGTTTAAAATCTCTCCAATTTTCCTCCTCTGCTCCTGCATTTTTAATCTCTGGAATGCCTGTGACTGGACACATGTGCCCACTCCTCCCCACCCCCATCTACCAACCTGAAAAGAAGATTCTGTCTGGGTTTGGGTCTGCTCTTTTCTGGATACCTACGAGGAGTTCATCAGGCGCTCTCTCACACTTGCCAAGCTGAATTAGGCCCCCAGAGGGTTTCCCTCCCACATTGCCTTCCCGCATCATGAGGAAGGCTGCTGCTGTCTGAAACATAATAACCGTTTCTTAAAATTCCTTTCCGATCACACCTAAACTCTGACAAGTATTTGCAGCTTCTATCTCCTTTGATTTAAGGAGGATGACAAATCTGAGCACAGAACAAACAATATCTCCACCTAATGACTTCAAGGACAATTTTCAGTACTTGACTTCCACGGCCTTACTGACTTCCGGAACTTGACTTCCGCAGCCTGACCGACTTCCGGAGTCTGACTCGGAAGGCCTTGGTAATTTTGAACCAGAGCTTCGGCAGGAATCTGCAGACTTGGTGTCTGAGCCCCTCACAGTCGCGCCCCATCCACACACTGGACATCACAGCTCTGCCCCATGGACAGTGCAGATAATGTTTAATTGAAAACAAAAGTGTCGTTTTGGAAGGCCTGCCCCCCACCCGCGGCCACCCCACACACGTGGAGGCTTCAGAGTGTGCAGGGCTCAGCCTCACTACCTTCTCCCTTGGATGTTCCCTGAAGCCCCTCGAATCTCCTGACACAGGCACCTTCTCCATCCCTGCCGCCTGCTGCTCTCACTGAGGGAGGCTGCTGTCCCCGCACTCCGAGCTCGGCTTCGTGGTTGAGATTCACACTAACTCGCCTAAAAGAAGTTACCAGCAGGGAAACATCTCCTTAGGGCGTGTCTGCTCCCAAACAGACACCACTTGGAAAAGATCACTTTTGCTGTTTATCTTCTATTTGCCACAGTAGTATACGAAAATAGAGTATTTGCAAGAAATTAAGAACAACGAAACTGAAACTCCCTGATGATCCCACCCTTGAGATAAACACGGTAACATTTTGTAGGATTGCTTTTCAGTCTTCTCAGTCCCATTTCAAAAACAGCACAGCATACGGTATGACACCTCTTGAAAGTTGTCAACCATGAGCTTTACACCAAACTTGGAAATGAATATTCTGCCTTTTCTGTTTATGGCCTAGGTACATTTCCCACCTCTCCTTTTCCTCCCTTTCCTACCCCTCCGAGTGTTCTTGGAGGAAACAATGGTGTACCCACAAGCCCATTCTGGGGATATGTTTAAAACTCCTCCTTCACAGAAACAGCCAAAGCGTGAAAGTATAGATCAACTGCCCAGTGTTAAAAAAAAATCAACCAGGTAGGGTTCAGGCTGGCCTTCCCACCAGCCGAATGAGCAGAAGGGCTCAATGCTCTGCAGATTTGGGGATGTGCCCTGACACATGAAAGACTTGTCATCTGAAAATCACTGGGGGCCATAGGGGCCTCCCTTAAGGTCCTCAGAGGCCTTCTTTCATCCACACACAGCCGGGCAACTCCAAAAGATGCTGTGTCCTGGGCAACATCTGAGCCCCTCTTTTTGAGGGCTAAAAAAAGGCCATGTGCCCCACAGAGCACCTGGCCTTCCCGTTCACAGCAGGTAGCTGATGTCGCTGTTGGTCTGTACTTGGAAGTTAATTGATGCTTGTCTGTCTTCCCCCATGAGATTTTAAACTTCACAAGAATAGTGAATTTGCCACTTATGCTCAAAATTTTATTTCTAGTGCCTGAAACTGAGGTTCGCAACAAATATTTGGTGAGTAGATGAAGAAATAACAAGTGGGTGAGTAAAAAGGGTGGATTTTCCAAGGCTAACATGACCAATGGCCAGCCCAACCAAGGTCATTCCCCTCATAAGCTGTCACTCCTCCTTTACTCCCAACCCTCCACCTCTACACCTTACCTACCATGTGTGACTCTGTTAATCACCCACCAGGAAGGCAAAACTGAGACAACTAAAGTGAATACAAGTGCACACGTCTTCCTGTTAAGGTCCTGATAGTTTATGATAAAAAGAAAAAAAGGCAACACCGGAAGCATCTCGCTAGGATCCCGATGATTTGAGAGAAACCACAAAATTTGGCTAATAAGGGATCATCTCCCCTTTATAAGCTCCAAATTTGATGGCCCTTCAAAGACACTTCCTAAATCCTACCTCACATCACCTATCATTCTTAGTAGAAGCTATAATTCCCCACTTTCCACAAAGTAATACAGACTACCAGATAAGGAGTTTGTAGAATTTCCCTATGCTCACCCAACCTATCTTTGCACTTCTGTTAGAGAAAAAGATATGCCTCTACTTCTCCAAATCTGACCAGGCTACTTTTGACTCTTTCAGAGTCTCTCCCCACAACCTTTCCCCACACATGCACACACATAGACACACACATATATCTTTAATCTTTCCGTTTCATTTGTCTTCTTCCCTCCCATCTGTAAACATGCTCAAAACTCTTCTTAAAAATAAAACATAAGTGACCCAAATCATAAAACTACTTCTCTTCTCCAACTCTCTCTCAGGATAAGGACCATCTTTATTTCTCACTTGTAGAAAGAAAACTATTTGCAAACAAATGGAAACCCATTTGCCCCTATCACAAGTCAATTTCTGCTAACACCACTGCTGAGATAGCTCTCTACTAAATAATCAGTAATTCCCTAGTTGCCAAATCCAAGGATATACACACTAAACAATCTCTTTATTGCATTTGATATTGCTAACAATCCCTTACTTCTTGAAACATTTTTCCCTTAGCTTCCAGGATATCAGTATCTCCTGACTTTCTTCCAGTTTTTCTGAATATTTCACTTCAATCTCTTGGGGATGGATTCTCCTCGTCCACCCACTCCTCAAATCTTGGCATTTTACCATGAAATAAAGGGGTTCTATTCTGGTCTTTTGTTCTGAAGCCACATCCTTTCCTTGTGTTGACACATTAATTCCTTTGGCTTTAATTACTGTTTCTAGATTTTAATAACTTTGAAATATGTGTCTCTGGTTCTGACTTCATTTCAAAGTGTCAGAACCTTAGGTCCGGCTGCCTCTGGAGGCCTGCACTGAGTTTGGAGCTAGCATGAGCCAAAACCTGACACTGCTTTTCAAGCTCCTGTTCCTCCTACTCTCTGAGAATGTGTCATCCTGTTTCCAAGCTTTGGATTTCCCTTAATTCCATGGTGCTCTGTCTTTGTGATTAGTTGATCACAAGTCACCTCAATTCTACTTTGGAAATGTCTCACAACCCTCACCATTTCTCCTTCACCCCTACTACAATTGTCTTAGATCACAATCCTTACCAATTTCTTCTTTTCATTCCATTTTTCTAACTGCAAACATAATTCATTTTCAATAGAAAAAATCAATACATAGAAATTTCAAAGATGAGAGCAAAAATTTCTCATAATCTTCAGAATTAACTGATATTAATATGTAGGTAAATACTAGAAGTTACTGTCAAACAAGCACACAGTTTTGTTAGCTATAGTGTTCCCAGGATGCTTTTTCAGATAATTTTGTATTGTCCTACATCAGTTTTACTGGATACATGATGTACCATTTTCTAATCACAGTATTATTCAGTTAAACAATCCCTTAGCATTTGATATGTATCAGTGAGGATCAAAACAGAAAAAAAATAAAACCACTCTACTATCTAAAACACAGGAAATTTAATGCAAGGAATTGGTTACAAAGGTGAGTAAAGGACTGGGAAGACATTTGGGGGATGATGAAGCAATTCGGAAATAGTAACAGCGAGAAGACTCACCACCCTACTCACACGGTTAAGCATAGGTGTACCATTTTGTCTGTTTTATTATTTCTATTGTCCTTCTCTTCTGGTGCCCCTGTTCTTCCTTCTCTGCCTTGTGTTGGGTTAATAAAATATTTTTAGTATTGCATTTTAATCTTTCCATGGGTGTTTTAGCTACCCCTCTTGCACTATTTTTTAGAGGTTGCTCCAGGGATTACAAGGGCACCTTTAACTTATCATCGTCTAAGTAGAGGTGACATTGTACTGCTGCAAGTAAAACATTGGAAGCTCATAGCAATATAATTACATTTATTGCCCTATTCATCCTTTGTGCTATTGTTTCCACAAATATCCATCAGTCCGTATTATAAGTACCACAATACAATGGTAGAATTTTTACTTTAAGTACCATATGCCTTACAGAAATTAAGAAATGTGTATATATAGCATATATGTGTACATATATATACATGTATGTATCTTAAATGTGCATTGCATGTATTTTACCCACACTTACCCTTTCTTATACTCTTCCTTTCTTCCTGAAAATCTGAGTTCTCATCTTTTGCCATTTACTTCAGCATAAAGAATGATCTTCCTTGTAATGCAAATCTGTTGATAGCAAATTCTCTTAGTTTTCATTTATCTGAAATATCTTCATTTCATCTTCATCTTGACAGGTAGCTTTGCTAGATATACCATTCTAGTTGGCAGATTTTTTTTTCCACCAATGTTAAGAAGTCATTCTATTGTCCTCTAGCCTCCTTGCTTCTAATGAACAGTCAGCTGCCATTCGGATCATTGTTCCCCAGTATGTAACACCTCATTTTTCTCTGGATGCTTTCCACTTTTCCCCTTTAACTTTGTGTTTCAGGAGTTTGGCTGTTGTGTGGCTGTATAATTTCATGCCTCTCTGCTTCTGCTTCTGCTGGGATTTCTACTAGAAATGATCTGTCTCTCAACCCATTATCAACTTACCAATATCCTACCCGGGCACTAAAGACCAGTTCAAAGGTCTCCTTCTCTGTGATATCTCCCCACAAAACCCCTGACAGTGTAATAGCTACTTCTCTCCTCCCCCAACACTTCGCCTTTTCTCTTTATTATAGCACATGAAACGTATCATTGTAATTATATTTTTGTTATTGCCTTCCATTTGATTTTTCTCAGTGACAAGGGTTCTCTCTTACTCTCTTTGCAGTCCTTGTACCTATCACAATGCCAAGGGCATCATAGATGTTCAATGAATGTTTACAGGCTGATTGGGTGAATAAATAAAAAATCAAATTCATCAAAGACAATAAGCTAGTGTTTCTAGGGCCCTTTGTAAAGAGAAATCAAATGATATTTACCCTCAAGTTTAACTTGATGATGAGTAACACTGTTTAGGTTTTGATTGAGGACATATAGATTCCTGAGAAACCTTCAGGGAAAAGCTCTCAGGTTTCTGAACGGAGGCCAAAAATGAGTTTTAAATCTGAGACAAGTGAATAAAAGTAAAAGCAGTCCTTTTTTATTAGATGTTACCTTCCCAGTCATTATGAAATCATTTTGTATTCATTGTGATAACACCAATTATTAATGCACTCATTTGGCATTCATATGACTCTCTTATGCATATCCATAGGAATTCTCTTGTAATTAACTGTTAGTTTATGTTAATAGTAATAGATATTTAAAATAATATGCTACCAAATAGGGTCACCAACAGAAAAAGGATCAATGTATTCAAACATGAGAGATTTGAGGGCAATCCCTTTCAGTGCGAAAAGTTCTTGAGATGCTACAGTGGAATTTGAGAAACTGTAGAAACTCAATATAGCCCGAGATGGGACCCCAGGAGTCTTGACCATCTCTCTTTTCAAGAATGTGATTTGAATTTAAAACAAAACTGTGACAACCTGGCATTTGATTCAGCATTTTTCTTGCAGTTTATAGGCAGATCAACTATGTCCTAAATTATCTATCTCTTATTTGCTTCATTTACAACCTGCATTTTTCTATTAGATACCAAATCTTGTTTTCCTAAATGACTGTTCTAGAAAAGAGATTTGGAGGTGATATCAAGATAAAATGTACATTCATCCTCAGATCAAAGAAATGCTGGGCCTACGAAGAACAGTAGCTTGTGAAAGATGAGTTACTAAGCTTCACCTTTAAACAGAGCCATTCGAAATACAAAATGAAGATCATAGTCTGAGCTCATGGGTTCACTAGGCTTGGGTGCACTTTGTGAGTTGCTGAGGGCAGTGGAGCTTGTCTCTCCCAGCATATGCACAGCTTCCTTTCCAAGTGTGGCCCTTGTCATTATAAACACTGAAATCACAGGCTTTGGTCTAACAGATGCCAGCTTTAAATCATCTGCCTTAAGTCCCAGCTTTGGTACCTGAGGTCCTCGAATGTGATGTCCTCCTTTCATGAGCGCCAAGAGGAAGAAATCCCCAGTTAAAGGAATTCTAGAATCATGTGGCCACCTGAGTCGTAGGGGCCGTTGGGAGTTTCAACCACTGAGGCCTTGGTGGTTTCTTTAGAACCTCCTGGACTTTGTGCCCTACAAACCCCCCGCTGACTTTGGAATAAAGTTAGATACATAGTCCCCATGTCTCTCCTAAGACGACTAGGGCCACCCCATCCCTAAAAAATGCCTCCTGTCAGGATAAGGATGCCTTATAAATATACAGGCAGTGATATTAGTTCCTTAAAAACTGCTTCACCTTGCAGCCCACAGTCAGATGTGAAAGGGAGATACGTACAGCGGAGGGAATACATCGATCCCCACGTCACAGGATTGGACAACCCATTGATTTCTGGGCCTGAGAGAGTTGTGTTCGTTTGGTGTGGAAGAGGTGAAGAAACATTTGAACACTACATGGGAGAGGGAGAGAATAGCCCCCGATAGGTCAAGAGCAAAAGAAGCCCAAAGTGACACACCAAGGGCAGACCTTGACCTGCTCAAATGCTGCTTTGTGCGCCTGGGATCTCCTCGCTGTCCCTTCTCCAGGGTGACAGCTGTCAGGACAGCTGTGGCAGGTGGAGGGCACCCTGACGGCTCTGCAATGAGGAGTTGCTGCCAAAGGGGGGTAGCAGCAACCGTGGCAGATTTCCCAGGCAGGAAGCACAGGCACAGCACCATATTTCTAGAAAAATGAGTGTGGCCTGTGTCTGACAAGGGCAGGTGGACTTGTGATGAACAGAATTGGGTTGAAGGAATTGGGGCTGTCGATGCTTGTGCAACCTCAACACACAAAATCACTGCTGGCTCACTCCCAACGTCTCCCTTTCCACCTTAGAGGTAAGCCTGCATCTCTCCCCTTTCAAAGTCCTCCTCCTGGATGGAACCTACTGATCAGCGTGAATCCACATCAGCACCTAAAATCCTAGAATGTCAAAGCTAGACAGGCCCTCACAATGGTCTCATCCAACCATTGGATTTTACTGATGCAAAAACTAAGCTACCGAGAGAGAAATACAGGTGGCTGGGGCCACGCTCATCGACACTTACCCAGTCTGGCTCTGTAGGCAGCATTCAACGTGCATCCTCTCCCCAGCGAAGCTGCTATGCCTCGAGTCCCAGGCATTTTCCAAACGGTAAAATGAGAAGACTATTGCCTGTCATACTTATCCTGAGACAAGGAGGCAGTGAGCTTTGGAAAGCACGTCAGGGCTGTAGCGTGCCCACCAGGAAAGGATGATTCCATCTTACCCCCACCCCACCTGACACCTTGCTCCATCCTCATGTGCATTACAAGATGCCATGCATGAGCCTCAAATCATCTTTATTTCCCACTTACTCTATAATCCAGCCACTGCTCAGAGCTCCTCTCCATGGTCTCCTTCCTGTAAGCAGGAGAGAGTACTGGGTCCACTCTGACCATGGACACGAAAACCATCACTGCAGCAGCAGCAGCAGCAAAAGGGATGGAATGGAATTCTACCCAGTGTTTGCCCCTTTAAAATCCAGGCAGCAAGAGAGCTCCACACCCTCTCTACCTTAATCATTAAAGAGCTTCATCTTGCCTCTACCGTACCATGTCTATAAAAACCATAAAGTAGAAATCTTTAATTACTCAGAAAGGTCAGGCTTCAAATTGTATATTTAATCTGGATTTAAAGAAATAGGTTCTGTGAAGAGTGATGCTGTGGTGTCTAAACACCTGCTGCTCCATGTTTCAAGGCACACACAGGTACTCACAGGCACAGACACAAATAAACCAACTATGCTTAGCACCGGCTACCTTTCTACTGAGAACCTTCTTTTAGAAATTAAGTATTTCAGCACCTGTCACAAGACAGGTGATTCTTCCACAGTAGAGAGAAATAACAGTAGCATAAAAGAGGCTATTTTCACTTACCTTGATTACTAATTTGGGAAATGGGAGATATTGAGAATAAAATTTCTCAGGACACCTACCTCCTTGACTTTCTTCTTTTCTTCTCTCTCTCTCTACTCCAACCTCTCTCTTCCTTTACTTTCAGACAGGAGCCTTTCTGGCTCAGGAGGTGGAAGGCAGTGGCCAGCAGCAGTGGATGCCCCTGGGAGAATGGCAGGTGGGTGAAGAAGCAGTAGACAGGGTGGGAGACTGGCCCCATGCAGGAGAGTAAGTACAGATGTCAACGTTTCATGTGTGTGTAAACATCATAGGAGCCTGTGTTCTGACTGTTGGAGAAAGAAGGTACAGACATGAAAAGAGAGAGAGTTACAAGAGACCTGTGTCGTTAGATTCAAATTAGAGTTATTGATGTACATTCATGATTGATTGATAGATAGATAGATAGATAGATAGAAAAATAATAGATAGATAATTAGATAGATAGATAGATAAGCCAATGGTGGATGAAGAAGGGGGGGAGAGAGAGAGAGAGAGAGAGGAAGGGAGGGGACAGGTGGATGGATGGATAGGTAGATATAGGATATATAGGTAGATATAGGTAGATATAGGAAGAAATATAAATGTAAGTATGTATACATCTATATTGTACATATGCATATTTATTCATACTTATAGACAGACATTTTCTAGCCTTAAAGGTCTGAGCAGCAATACTACAAGTACCAGTGAGTACATCTGCCGCCCAGTTCTTGGTTTCTAAATATGACTTTCCACTAAAACAACAAAGATTCCTTGAAGCAATGGCTAATATCAAACCAGGGTAGGAAAACATAAGATAAGTTTAGAACTGATTTTTGTGGAAGGAAGAAATAAATTGCCCAAAGAATGATAAGGACATGTCAAAGAGATGTAGCAGTAAGCTTGAAGTGTTACTACTTCGTCAAAGCTGGGACGATCTGAGAGTCAAAATAAATAATGATAGTAAGCAGACTGTAACCCAGTGGATAAAATAGTAATCATGGTGTTGATAAGGATATAAATACATGAATGAATAAGTGGAGAAGAGATAAATCTCTTCCTAGTAATGAAAAACCAACTAATAAATGTAGTAATAATGATGTAATTTTTAAATTGCCATTTGGCAGCCATCACAGTGATAATCAATTCAGGTGAGAACCATTCTGGATGCTAAAACTGGGATATGGAGGTTGGTCGAAGAAAAGCTTTCGCATGCTCTCAAAGCATCTCCCCACAAAACACTTGGCAATTTTTTGAGGAAGACAAAGTTACTTTTCAGTGGAAAAACTTGGCAAATGTGACTTCAGCAGCAGTGGGACGAGTCTGCAGCCTGTCCACCTGAGAAGATGCACTCAAAGACACAGCACCCCCTTCCCTGACACTCCAGCCAAAGGTGCACAGCCTGGGTCTGCTTCTATGGAAACATCAGACACATCCAAATTGAGGGACAATCTACAAAAATAGCACGCCTATCCTGTTCCAAAGTATCAAAGTCATGTACGTTGAGGAAACCATTACAGATTGCAGGACACTAGAGACAGGATGACTGGGTGCAGCCTGGGACCCTGGCCTGGGTCCATTGGGCATCCGTGGGACAGTTGGTAAATTTGGAAGGAGTGTCTGAGAAATGGGTCCAGGGATGTTGTTTGTACTATTCCTGCAACTTTTCTGTAAGTTTAAATTGTCAAAAAATAATAATAATGAACAATTCCTGCCACACTGGCTGAAGAATCTAGGAAGAGACTAGTGCAGCAAGAATTGTCCCAATATCTGTGTCCTTTCCCAGTGAGCTTAGTTCTGCGGTAATGATTTCCCACAAGTATTTTGCTGTGAAAGAAAATATAATGAAGGGTACTTGGAATTGATGCACTAATATCTAGGCCAACAGTTCTTCCTTTTACTAACAAAAAGGAGCTGAAATAGCAGTTTGAGGCTGACAATAAGTATGTAATTTTTGCTTTGCTGCTGACTTCCCATTTGTCACTAGACACAAAGGAAGGCACTCTCCTTCTCAACAAACATCAATGGCTCCCATTTGCCTATAGAATAAAGTCCAAACTGTCTAACCCAGAATTTGAGGCCCTTGACCTTCCATTATAGGTCAAACTCCTGCTAGCTATCTGTCCACAATTTATATACAGTATATTTTTACAAAATTCTGGTCCCCCAGTTCCTTCTTCAAAGCTTTCTCCAGTATTGTTATTATTACTATTGGCATTCCATCTCTTCCCCTCACCCACAACACATTGCCTCCATTTCTATTACAGCATCTACTTGATTCTTTCCTTTCATATAGCTAGTTGTTTACTTGTCTGTCCCACTCACTAGATTTCATGCCCTGAAGGATTTGTTATTTAGGAAATGTCCTCTTATTCAACATGAAAAGATATATTCAGTAGGAATTTATTGAGTATCTACTATATCCTGAGAAACACCCAATATCATTCTCAAGATATAGTAGATATTCAAATTACTGCTGAATGTATCTTTCCATATCGAATAGCTTCCAGATAAAACTACCTTGGTCAAATGCTCAAGAAGTTGTTTACCTTTGAAACAGAGGGAGGTTTTTTGATACACACACACACACACACACACACACACACACGCTGAGTGAGGGTTACACAAACTGCATAGATGAACTTTTCACTTGAGTAGACAAATAGATGGAAATAGATGGTCAAATGACTAATAGCATCCATCACTGGTTTTAATGTTTATGGAGCACAAAATATTGAGAAACGTATTCATTCCATATATTGTAATGTAGTTATTTCTGTGAACTTTTCAGACTTACACTAGTAACAAAGGAAGAGGGAGTTAAGAGAAGCGAACTTGGCCTTCTGTCCAAACTGAATCACTGATCACATCTGGCCTCACTAGAACACCTTTACTGGTTTCAATTCAATCCTCCAATATGTAATGTACAATGAAGACAGAGTAGTCCAAGAATAACTGACTCGAAGTGTGTTTACAAGTATTTTGGTAGCTGATGGAGGGATAAAGTCATCCAAAGAAAGAATTTTAGCTTTTCTCCTTTTTCTTCGAAAATAAATACAGTATTTGAAAATGCCAGTACAGTACCATGAGATATTTCAGTTAAAACAGCCTTGGAAATACAGAACCTACTCATCCAAGAAGAAAAACATTCCTTTTACTGTGCAAGTAGAGTGCATTACTCTTTTCCTCCATTTCACAACTTGCATGAGAAGAGGGGAGAGCCTTCGGCGCTGGTTGAGAAATGTCTTATCCTCAGGCCCCTCCAGGGCAATTACTGCTGAGGTTGATGTGTCCTCTCCGAGAGGATTTGCTCCTTCAGGAACTAAAGATCGGTAACAGGAACACAGAACACTCAAGCATGGTCTTAAACCTCACTCTATGGCAGATGGCGTCTTTTAAAAATACATGTTTTTTAAAAGGTTTGTTTTGGGTTGGGATAGAGTTTACATCGGCATTATCTATGCAAAATGGATTTCCTACCCAAATAAACAGCATAAGTAGTACTTATTTAAAGGGGGTTTCACTAATTAAGATTTTTGGGTTTTTTTCGAGATGGAGTCTCACTCTGTCACCCAGGCTAGAGTGCAGTCAGTGGCGCACTCTCCGCTCACTGCAGCCTCCGCCTCCCAGGTTCAAAGGATTCCTGCCTCAGCCTCCTGAGTAGCTGGGATTACAGGCGCACTCTACCACGTCTGGCTAATTTTTGCATATTTACTGGAGACAGGATTTCACCATGTTGACCAGGTTGGTCTTGAACTCCTGACCTCAAGTGATCTGCCTGCCTCGGCCTCCCAAAAGTACTGGGATTACAGGCATGAGCCACAGTGCCCGGTCAATTAAGATTTTTTTTAAAACTATTTTAAGCATTCAGAAATATTGATTTTTTGCGCAGCAAATTCTGAAATTGAGCATTAGGGAAAGCAAGCAAATGAATTCTCTGTGAAATCTCAGCACTGCACAGGCAAGGCTCCCCAGGTCACACAGCAGCAGCCTCCTTCAAGGTGTACTCTCGAAGGTAACAAACCTGTGTTTCCTGTAAGACCTTGCTACTCAGAGGTGGTCTGCAGATCAGCAACAGTAGCATCGCCTGGGAGTTGGTTGAAACAGGAAACCCCAGACCCACTAATCATGTAATTGATGAGCATGTGAAGGTTGGAGAGGTATTGTTCTCTTCTGAGTGAGAGGGGTTTTACTCCACTCATTTTTAAATAAGAAAAGTTTGTGATCTATACATGATTTAAAAGGTTCTTCCCAGGATAAGTGAACACAATTTAGAAGGGCAGGAAATCTCATCTTGTCCCATCACAAATTCTCTTGGACCAATTAAAGATTCATTAAACTCCTTGATCATTCTTACTGCTTCCACAAATGGATTTTGAGAGCCTGCTCAAATATTCGAGAGGGTTTGGCCCCCAGCACACCTCTGCTCCTTTCCTGTAGAAGATGTTGTTCTTCAGAAGAACCAGCTAATACTCATGTGGAAGGACAGGGAAGGGAAGCTCCCTGTGCAGTCAGGTTGGCCAAATTGACCCAAGCAATCAACAGGTGCCAACTCACTCTCACACCCCAGTTCAGGTTTGCTCAGTAGTTGACATCGTCAAAGAATCTCGACATGAAACCATTAGTATACAATCGCCTTGGTCACATTGCAGCAGTCTTTTTTTTTTTTTTTTTTTTTTTTTTTTTGAGATGGAGTCTCGCTCTGTCACCCAGGCTGGAGTGCAGTGGTGCGATCTCTGCTCACTGCAAGCTCCGCCTCCCGGGTTCCCGCCATTCTCCTGCCTCAGCCTCCCAAGTAGCTGGGACTACAGGCGCCGCCACCACACCCGGCTAATTTTTTGTATTTTTAGTAGAGACGGGGTTTCACCGTGTTAGTCAGGATGGTCTTGATCATCTGACCTCATGTTCCGCCCGCCTCGGCCTCCCAAAGTGCTGGGATTACAGGTGTGAGCCACCGCGCCCGGCTGCAACAATCTCTGTATGTGACACTACCTGCTTTACCCACAATCCACTCTGAAAATTAATCTTCAGCATGATTCCTTGAGTAGCCTCTTCCTATTTTGATGCAGGGAAGGAGAGAGTATTTAGCTTTCCTTCCTACAAATTCCTCACATTCATTAAGAGGGCCTCTCACCACCAGCTATTTAATTATAATAATTGAGATTTTTTTAATTCACAATGCACTTCCTCTGAAATCACGAGCTTTTCAATACAGAAGCCCAAAATAGTGGCTGATGAATGTATTCACTGGATGAGAATGCCCAAATAAAACAATTGACAAAAGAGAAGTGAGAAGAAAACAGGTAAGCGGGATGGCTTTGCAACAGAGAGGTCTGTGTTATTTATTTCTAAAAATCACAGGGACAAATTATTTGGAAAACTACTAATGAAAGTTCTGTTTCTTTATCACGAGTAAACTTGACATTTCTATGGTTGTATCTAAATGGAATATCAGATGTGAGCAATTAGAGCCTGTGTTACATTAACTGCATTATGCAGTTAATATTAGATAGCACCAAGATCCAAACCATTTCTAGCCGAAATATTTCCAAAGGAGAGAGAGAGAGAGAGAGAGAGAGAGAGAAGGCCCTGGTGCTATTTGAACTTACCCTCACACTAGCAAAGGTGGCTCACGGGCATCTGCTAATCACGACTTTGAGCCAGATCCATGTGACTAGCAGCTTTAGACATTCCAGCAGATTCCAGAGGTAAGTGTTTAGGAACACCATGGACATGGACGTAGGGAAGGACTTCTGCTTTTCATCAAGATCTGTATTTATAACCCCGTATAAGATTCAAGCCACATCTCAGGCTCATAAATCTTCAAAGTTAGCCGATGCTGTTTTCTTCTCGTATTTAGCTGCTTTGCCTTTGGAATTCCTTTGTTTTGTTTGTTTAAGTTGCCTCCCTTCTGAATGGCTTTTGCAATGATTGCTTTCTCAAAGCCTCTGTTGATTGGCAAAGATCACTGGGGTGAAGAGCGACCTCAAATGTTCCACCTTCCAACCCTAGTTCTGGCCCCTTCCTTTAAGCACCAGCCACAGACTGCAGGCGAATGCAGTCCAATGGACCTCAGACCCCTTCCTTTCAGGTGTGACTGCATAAGATCCAGATTCTGGAAGCTGTCACCTTCCAACTGATGTTTTTTTCCAGTTTAAAATACATGCAAGTATCTAGGGGTTGCATCCTGGAGCTAGCTAACAGCAGTAGCATCTCAGTAGGTCAAGATGATATCAAGGACGCAGGATTTGCGGCAGTGCCCTTGGTGACCCCTCCCCCCACCTGGAGAGTCATTGTTAGATGGGATGGCAGGCTGGAGCCCCCTGCGGGCACATGGCCACTGCAGAGCTGCAGGCATGCTCAGCGCTCAGCAGGAACGGCTGCAGTAGTCAGGGGAGGTCTACAGGGGACCACGCTGGGGGAGGGGCAAGGAGGGTGCCATTGTCACTCCAGGGAAGGGTGCATGCATTCACCTGCCACACTGGCTGAGATATCACGTAACCACAGCAGCTGTCCAGGGGCAGCAGATACGAGCACAGCGCACCTGCGTGCAGCATACTTCATTATCATCAATATCCGTGCAGCCATGAGAGGGAGAGCATTGCTAGGATACAGCTGCACAGGGGGAGCATCCCTCCCTTGACGTTGGGAGTCTTACATTCATGTGGGGTTGTTAGAAGCTAGTGGTTGACACAGGGGCTTCCCAAAGTTCTTCACTATCTCATGCAGTCAGATCTTCCCGTTCTTTCTGAGGTCATTTGATCTAACAATATTTTGTTTTCTAATCTCATCTTTGCCCATTGGTCAGTTGGTTGGCTAACGGGCTTGCATTTATTTAATTGTTCTTTCTCTCTACATGGTCCCCTCTCTGAGGAGAAGATCCAAGGCAAGGTGAGCTGGACAAGTTGCCAAGAAGGCTCGTGGTTGGGAAATGGTTGCGTTTCCAGTGTCTGACATGGCATCACAATTCCTGTGCACCTGGCTGCCTCGCCTGTGCCCCCTTGGGTATGGCAGCATGGCACAGGGTCACAAGGCAGTGCCAGCCAGCCGGCTTCTCCAACCTGGGGACGTTTGTCAGCCTGAACGCAGAAGGCTCGATGTGGCAGTTCCAGGATTTCTGTGAGCATGCTTGCTGCAAAGACAAGAAAGAACGACGCACAAAGTGGTTATCAGCTGGACCACAGTTCATTTATCAGTGATGGCAAGGCACGTTGGGACAAGCAGGGAGATGGATGAAGGGAAGATGCCCGCCCACGTTATGAGGGAGCCCAGCCCACAGCGACCCTCCTGTTCAGAGGCAAACTCCAAGGCGTACAGCCATGAAAGAGCTGGAGCCACCACCAAACGCCAACCTGGAGAGCCAGGGACTTTTCCCTTTCAGGAACAGGAATCATCCCAGGCGGCCCTGCTCTCCTGCTCCCCCTCCGAACGCCTTCCTCCCTCTTTCTCTGAAATGTGAATCCAGACCAGGAACAGGAGGACCCAGGGTGAACGGGAGTAGGTCCTGTCCTCACATTCACGACACTAAATGACACGAAGGCATCGCTGTGGATCCCCCACCTCGGGAAACAAACCCAATGGTGACTGGATGCAATCAGTCTGCACAAAAGGCAAAAGACTGCTGAAGCCAAAGACCAGGCAACAGGGTGGGAAAGGGGTTTTCAGTGGCAAAAATAGACCTCACTGGCAAATTGTTTAAATGATTGATTTAAACTCCCCCCTTCTTTGTAGCAAGAGGGAAGGTCTGTGAAAGTCCCAGTCAAAATGGCTCATGAATGGGTAATCACAACAACCCTAACAGCCTTTTGATTTCCTGACAGATCCGTGGTGCGCGTGAATTTTGTGTGATTGATGGCTGTTGACTGGCAATGGGTTTTATGGAATAACGAGCGGAGTCCCAGAAGACAAACGGCTGAATGCACAAATGCAACACCCTACCTGAGAGGTGTACACAAGCCGTGATTCAAGAGCTTCACTTTCAAAGTGACCCCCAACAGCTCCACAACTGGAATCAGAGAGGATGGGCAATTCTGTGAGCCACCCAGCCACAGAGGACATTTTTCCATCTTCCTCATCCTCTTGTAACAGTCCCCTTTGCGGCCCCAAGTAGGAACATTGTGGACCTTGTCTCTGGCGATTTTGCCACAGGAAGGGAGGGCTCCTGGCACGGTAGCTGCAGTGACGTCCAGGAAATCCAGCACGAAACTCAAATCACACTAAATTATGTCCTCAGGAAAGTATTCTGGTCCATCAATAACCCCAGTGGAAACTAAGACCCTGTGTGCTTCTAAGCCCACAAGTTAGTTGGAGAAGAAAGTGAGTGCTGTGGAAGGAAGCTGGACTCCATGCCCCCGAGAAAAGAGGAGTGGCTGGGAGTCTGGCGTTCTCAATGCAGAGGTCACTTGTAAGTCACACTTGATTTCGTTTATATACAGTGTTATTTCTGTAACATTTGGGCACTTAGCTGAGCACAGGCCAGGTCAGAGGATGGAGTCCACTCAGAACTGGGCTCCCCTATGGGTCTGGAGCAGGTACCCAGGGGGCCATCCCAGGTGCAGAGGTGAAGGTACATTCTGCTAGCAGAGGGTAGAACCACCTATAACTGAGCAATGAGGACACTGTCACTCTCCGCTATGGGGCAGACCAGAAGGGCCCTCATCCAAGAACAGGGTCCCTGGACTGTGAGCAGGGGTTGTTGATAGGGAACCCCACAGAGAGCAGGGTTCTGAGATTTCAGCAGGCAGAATAGCATCTGACACGATGGCAGTAGCTATGACAGCATCTGAGCTCTTCCTATGCACCAGATGAAGGCAAAGTGCTTTAAATACACTCCCAACGGTGGTCTAACCATTGTTGTTGCTGTTCTTATAATCATTAGAAAGATGGGTAGCTGGAGCCTCGAGATCAGAAGCTATTTGCCTAAGGCTCAAACCCAGCTCTGCTCAGACCTAGGGCCTTTCCATAAGAGAGCACCTCTCAAGCCAACAGCAGGCCTCGGGAACAGTGGTGGAGCCTGACACCTATTTCTAGAGAAAGAGGAGGCTGCGGATGACCCCCAGCACCTGGCACACACACACATCTCTAAAGCAGCGTTTCCCAGACTGTGTTCTGCAGAACATGAGAGCCATGGGGCCTCAGAGTGTGTTATGCAAAACACAGGGATTTGTGCCCAAAATGGTGGAAAGCACTGAGATAAAGTAAAGCAAGACTCTTTATTGCAGAACTTCTCAGAGCCTTTAACCCTCTCCATGACTACGAGCCTGGCGGGAGCCTGTCTCTTCCCTCCCCTACATTGTCACAGAGGCCTCCACCAGCTCTCCCAGCACCCACTCAGCCCTTACAGTCAAGTCACACCACTGTTCTGCCCAAACCTTCAGAGGCTCCGGGCCTCACTGAGAAGAAGAACTGGAGTCCTTGTGGCAGCTCACAGGGTCCTTCGTTCCCCATGACGCAGCCTCATTGACTCCCCGACCTCCCCTCCAGCTCCGTTCCCTTTGCACACCCTGGCCCAGGAGCTCAGGGAAGCCACATCCAGGGCTCTTATCTATCTGCCCTATCTGGACAGTCCTTCCCTCAGGTGTCCCCTCAGCACTCCTCCTTCCTGTGTTGGTCAACGGCCACTTCTCCACCGGGATGTTCTTTTCAACATGGTGACAAGCCCTCTGCTCTTCCTGGCACAGCCCATTCACCTGACCCTGTTCACCTGACCCTGTTCACCTGACCCTGCTTACCTGACCCTGTTCACCTTTGCTTTTTCATTATATTTATCACCTTCTCCTATGCTGCTTAATACACTGAGTTACTGTTTTCAGTGTCTGTTTCCCCTCCCTTGAAGGTTGTCTCCTTCAGAGCAGGGATCATTGCCTGGAACAGTGACTGAGACATAGTAGATACTCAGTAAACATGCTGAAAGAATGATGAACGAATGAATGCAATATTTAATATGCACCATTCCCCCTTCAGTTACTGGGAAATTCATCACTTAGCAAATATGTATTGAGTGTCTACCTTGTGTCAGATACTGCAAGATGTAGAAAGGGGACTTATCTCTCACCGATCAGCACAAATCACTCTGTAAAAATTGCCACCACAGAAAAACATTCTGAGTAGAAGGAGGATCATTAGTCCAGTGTTTGCTCTTTGGGGCATGGATTAAGAGAGAGGGGCTATAAGACTCTAGAAGTTTCCAGGGGCCGTAGATGATGAGCACCTTATCCAAGATCTCAGCACCTGAAACTACGGGACAGACAGAAATCCTGGAGCTAGACTCCAAACTGGACTGACGGCCACGAAAAGGTGGGATGCCGTCGGGAGCCAGGACAAAATCAAGACAGAAGTCAGGGGTGCACAGAGATGCCAGAATGGGGCACACATACACGTGGTGACTCATAAAGGACTGTGATGGGATAGGGCAGCAAAGACACCATGGAACCCAAAAAAGAGTGAGTAAAAGAGGATCCTCAGAACAGCTCCAGACCAACACCCACGGGAGGAACTTGGGATAGGGCAGCAGATCCAGTCTTTGGAAGGTAAGAGTTTATTCATGTGGCGCAAGGGGCAGTGGTGGATAGAGAAGGTGGGCGCCCAAGCACAGGTAGTGACCTTCTAAAAGAAATGTTTTGAGGATTAGTAAGATAGCAAGTCCATTGTATGCTGAACTGTATTTAATCAATATTTATTCCAGCATTATTAGCTGTAAGAACAATAAGAGAAAAAAAAGTGCCATGTAAATATAAAGTCTTATTATAGCTAGCAAATTGGATTTATAAGCTGATTAATTCAAAATCTGTTTGGATATCCTTTGGATTATGTTGCCAAGTTGCTGGTGTTCAGTTTGAACTGGTGACTTTCAAAATTGATGCTGAGGGCAAGAGACAGTGCTAATTAGTGCGTGAGCGTTTCACATCTGAAAATCTGGGAATGAGTCCTTCTTGGGTCAAAAGTGAAAATGAGCTTGGTTCTCTCACTCTGATCCCTGTTGACATTGTCGTCATCACAAAACTATCATATTATTTGGCATTGCCACCAGGCCGTGTCAAGAGAGTCTCCAACCCAATGCTGTGGGGCACGGTGGCAGATCCAGGCCACGCTTTAGCAGGGAAGGGAATTTCCAGGAAGCGGCCTGCACACTATGCAAGTGCCACAAACCAGTGGCTTTAGCCCTCTGAGTTCATGTGCAGGAAATTCATACGGGCCAATTTTAAAGGAAAAAAAAAAAAAAAAAGAATGGAATTAATGACGCATATCCAATCTAAAAGACAGTGTTATCTCCTTTATTTCACTACGTGTGTTTCATTTCATTGATTGTGCCCTATAATCTTAAGTCACATAAGCATATAAAATAACGCAATACAGCAGAACATAAGCCTTTACACCATAAAGTGCCACGCCGCACAGCCCATCGCCTCTCTACTGGCGAACGTGCTCACGCAAGCACGGGGATGATTGAAAGATCTAGCAGCTCCTTCCCTATTCCCTGCAGTCACGTACAGCTTTCCTGAGTGCAGAATTCTGGTGCCAAGAGGGGTTTAAGACTGGTCGAGGACAGGTCGGACTGCTACTGGTTTTCATATTCATTCATTCATTCACCCATTCATCAATATTTCCTAGTAAACCAATGGAACTCCAATATGCTAAGCAGGTGTTTCCTGTGGGCTGGAATCAATGCAAATAGACTAAGCTTCCAACAGCCCCATAAAGACAATGAGGTCTGAGCAAGGTGGGCTGCAGGCAGCAATTACACCAGAGGGAAGGATGCAAACCCCATCGTGGCTGGCAGGGTAGACAGAGAAACCAGACTGTCCAAGTCTGACCCCAAAAAGCCTCAGGACTTTTTGACAATCTGTGGGGAACCCTATGGCCGTGGCAAAAGCCATCCTTTGGCCTATGGCAACGAACAATGTAGCACAAGCCAACAGCTGGAGTTTACATCTGGATTGAGCTGAAAAGTAGAACCAGAGAAATGCTAGAATTTTCTTCTTTAGATTTTCTAACTTCCGAGAAAATTACCAGATATCAGGAACGTAAGTCAGACAAAAAGTTCAAACATTCACAGTCTCAAATACAGGGCACGGGGACCAAAGAAAATGTGTATTTATAGCTGGTGCATGCAAACAGACTATGCAAGAAAGGAAGCTGTGTCGAGAGCCAGGCAGGGCAATACAGACCCTACATTTGACCGTATATCGAAGTTTTATTTTTTCAATGAATATTTGTGGGGTGCCTACTCTCAGGCACTGAGGTGCAGTGTGAACACCTTCCACCGTGCCGGTCTGTTTCCGGGATCGTGCTTCACTGATTCCAAATGCCCTGGCAATTGGGTGCATTGTTAAAATTCACCTCTGGTTCTGCATTTGTTATAATCACATAAGCCTGGGTTCCTGGAACTCCAAGACCACTTCTCCAGGTCAGCAGTCAGTGCAAGCCTCTCATTGTCCTCTCCCAGGCCACCCTCTGATCACCAACATCCCTGAGAATTATCAATTGGCTTTCTGGGCTACGTAACAACTTCATCAATAACATTCACCCGTCTGGAAGGTCACTGGAGGAAGGGAGGCCATAGGAAGTGCCTTGCAAAGAAGGTGCTGTGTGGGCCACTCCCAGGGTTCACCACTCTGTTCTCCAGGCCTGTAAACGGCATGCTGGGATGGGTGCGTTGTTGACAGGAGGACAGGTCGTCGCACTGTCTGTGAGTGAGTACGGCCACAGCTAACGTCCTCAAAGTAATAATTCCATTTTATGTCTTTCACATTTAATAGCAAATTTGCCATTTAATCTTTAAGACAGAAGTTACTTATTCTCAATCTACCTGTCCTCGCACTGCTATAATCTCATGCCACTCACAGGGGCCGGTGGCACGAAGCCCATCACGCTCCCAAATCAGGCCCATCTTTTCATTAGTTCACACCCTTCCCGAGGTGGCCTCCTTTACAGATGGCTGATCCGCAATCAACACCAGTTTGTTTCAATCAGAGCGGCTCCCGTTACTTCTCATTTGAAAACTGTTCCTCCAGAAGCACATTAGCAGGAGGCATCTAGAGCAACGGTGATTTTAACAATGGATTTTTCTTTTCCTTAAGAAGAAATATGGCTGAAATCCACAGGAAAAAAAGAAAAGAAAAACTCTGCATATTTGCATAGTTGTCCGTAGAACATAAAGAAGATTTAAGCCTGTTCTACTCATTAATGTGTATAATGTCCCCTTTGAGCTAAGAGGGAAATTAATCAATCCCATTTTCAATCACAGAAATGGAGACGAGAGGATAAATACCATACCCTGACGCATGGACCCAGGAACTACCATTCAAAACAAACACAGGAATCTATGCAAAGTCTGAATGTTAGACCTTCGTTTCTCTACTTTTAGTGCTGGAGAGTTTTTGCTAAAGGAATAATGGAGTCTTCTGACATCATTCATTCCTAGAAAGAGGAGCAGGAGAGAGAAGAGAAAAGCCCTAGCCTGGGAGATGAGGGCACATGCCCCCACCCGTTGCCTGCAGCCACTCTCTTCCTCCACGGGTTTGTCTGAGGCAGCTGGGGTCTTACACGTGACCCTGTGGTACTGAGGTTAAGCATGAACACTTTTTCAAAGGCTGGATCACCCAGGCTGGGAACTGCTGACTTTAATAACAGGAGACTGTAAAATGATTTTCTTATCTTGCTCATCCTTCTTTTATTTCACTTGGGTAAATGCAACATGGCCCCACACACACTCAGGAATCACATTTGTCACCAGGTGAAGGGGACAACTTAACATTCGATCTCTGGTGAATAAATGCGATTGTTTATTGCAGGAGGTTTTGAAAATCTATCGTTGCATTCACAAAATGTGGGCTTCTGAAATTTGACATTTATTTATGATTTATGCAACTGGAATTGGCAATGTTTAAAGGAATAATTCTATTCGTCTAAAATGTCATAAGTTGTTTTGAATATGTCATAATTCTTTCAAAAAGATACCAAGAGCCATACCACTAAGTTACCATTGCTTCCTTCCAAGTAGGCATGTGGACATGTTTCAACAATGTGGTCTCTTCTCAAAATGTCATTGGAGCTCCTCTGCCCCATCAGCCTTCAAGGTTCCCTGCGACATCCTGCTGCAACACTGCTGTTGTGAGCCTTTGACCAAACCCTCCTCTTCTCCTCTCACTGCACCATTACATCCTTACCCAGGTGTCCCTCAGTGGTGGTGGCCCATCTTGTAGACCATGACCTGAGGCAGGGTAGCAGCTCTTTTCCTCTTCTCCTCTTGGAAGAATTTTAGGCAGAGATGTGACAAGATCAGATTTTCCTTCCTCTCAAAATCTGGGAAAGATGAGAGTACGCTCATTCAATGTGT
This sequence comes from Chlorocebus sabaeus, assembly GCF_047675955.1. NCBI lineage: Eukaryota > Metazoa > Chordata > Mammalia > Primates > Cercopithecidae > Chlorocebus > Chlorocebus sabaeus. Next base: position 5,056,696 of record NC_132921.1, read on the forward strand.
CGCTCACGTAACCCATTGAGCAAATATTTATTGAGACTCTACCATGTCCAGGGCATGATACTGAGGACAGGGACACAATGATGGGTGAAACAGGAGGACTCCCTTCTCTGAGTGAATTCATTAACTAGTCAAAGAAAGAACAGGCAAAGAATCACTCAAACACCTCCAAAGTGTGTGGCTTCTGCCCATTCCAATACGGTAGATGAATGTGAACTAAAGATTTCTTAACAGTTCATTGAGTATCACCTGTGTAGAAGGGATTATATTGGACATGGGCACTTAGCTTTAGCAGAGCCCATTTTGACAACACATCACTGCTGTAAACCCCACGGGAGGCAGACATGACAACTCGCTACCTGCCATGCAGTTTCCAAGACAGCAACATCTCATTACAGGAAAAAAATCTGGACAATTTTCTGGCTATTGTCTGCATTGACATTTCTCCTGGATTGGCAGTCTTTAAGGAAGAATTTTGGAAGGAGGGACGATCCAGTATGGAAATGAAACAGGACTTCTCCTAGCCTGGACTGGGTTCAGGTCTAAAACTGGACATAATCTCTCACCACCTCAGGCTTGGTATCTTTTCTAGGACTGCCTAAACACCCACAAACCAATGTGAAAAAAATTTCATGGCCATCAAAACTCATCAGGAACTATTTACTAATTTTAAAATGAACCATTTGTTTGACTGACATGAGTTACAAAGCATTTGTGCACGTGTAAAAGTGATGCTGTGTGTTAAGTACAGCCTAAATAAGTGTGTGAGAAAGAAACAGAATTACACAGCCACACTAAAGCACTTTTTACATTTTTCTTTATTTTCTAGAAGCAAAATTCCGAAAGAAACAAATGGAAAGTCCTTTAGAAGGAGTTTTGAAATTGAATAATTGTTATGCCTCTCAGGAGAAAGGAGCAAGAGAGAAGTGGTCCACGGAGCAGAATCTGGGGACTCAGTCTAATTCTGGCCCTGACGCCTCCATGCAGTTTGACCTTGAGTAAATCATCTACTCACCACGAGCCTTACTTTCATCCAATCTGTAAATTTGAGCTTAGCAATGACCCTACTTACCTCATGGGTATGCTGCAGAAAGAAATGAGATAACACTTCTGAACTTATGGGGAAACCTGGAGAGAATGCAGAAAAGAGTGACAAAAATGATTAAGAAGAAACTAGATTCCTTGAACAAAGGTTAAAAGACACTTGAGATAATTTAGACTAAAAAAGAGAACACCAAAAAGTGACTTAATTATTGTCTTCAATCTATGATATTTCTGTATCGCTCTCTCTTTCCTCTCTTTCTCTTTCACACCCTGCCTCTCTCTCTCCCTCCCTCGCCCCCAGCGTTGACCAACAAGAAGAAACTCTGTCCTTACCTATCACTCAACCCCTCCCAGCTCAACCAGACTATTAGCCTCATGACTTTGTTGGACCCTAAATTGAGGTTACCTACTTGAAAGCTGCCTCCTCTACCACCTTAAACTCCCTTCAGCCACTTGCATGTCTACTGACATTGATCTGAAAATCCCCAACCTTGTATCCAATTTCCTGGCTCTTGGGCCACCTAGAATTGCTAAAATAAAATAAAAAGTCAAGTACAAACTTGTCATACGACAAAATTCACGTTGACCTGAAAGCAATCCTCATGTATTCCTCTTTATCCATTACTGTAGTAGCTCCTTCAGCAATGTCCTGACCTCGAACTTGACCAAAAATATTTGGATCATCAAGGCCACTGATCCCACTGAGAGAGGCCTCCAGAGAGAGTGTCTGGGGAAACAACAGTGACACATTGGTGCAGTCATTATTGGACTCATTCCAAAACAGAGGAAAGATGAGATGCTGGACCCAGAGCCTTTGCCAAAACCTTACAATTCACATCCAACTCCTTGAGCTCTGCAAAAAACACTAGAAGCCCACCACCAACAGAAGAGAGGGGAGAAAATGTAGAAACTGTAGTAGAAAAAAAATGTTAGAACTTAGGTTAGCATCCAATTGTTTAAGGAATGCAATAATGAAGAAATTGATCTACTCTCAGGGAACAAAAAATATTCTCCTTCCCTATCACTCAACACCAACCAAATCAATTGGAACAGTAAATAGGCAGATAGACAAAGAGAAAGACTTGACCACTTCACATTTCATGTAATGAAAACCAGCATTCAGACAGGCGAGGCTTCCGTCTCTTTATTATCTCTGTACTTGCCAGCCAAGCAAAGCAAGCCATTACTTCCAATCTCTGTCATTCAATCACTCATCAATAATTATTATAAGCCCTGGAAAAGCTGACTGGCACCTGAATTGACATTAAAACTTGGCCCTCTGCTACTTACTCATCAGCGATGTCAAGGATGGAACTTAGCAGTTTTAGCAGGAAGGAATTAGTGAGTGAAGTCTTTGATTAGGAATCATAAATCCAGCTTCTTCAAATCAGTACCTTTGCACACAATAAATTGATGCTTCTCCAACTTCAGCACGCTCAAGAATGACATTTACTTTTTAAAATGTGTATATTCCTAGTATTCTCCACTTGCAGACCTACTGAATCATATATCTGGATTATTAACTAGCAACCGGGTGATCCCAAGTCATTGAGCCGTGTTGTAGTGAATGCTGACTCTGCTGAGAAGCTCTTCAGTGTCTTCCTTGAGAGTATCTGTGAATTCCTACATGCAAGAGAATGCTAAGTTGAGGGTTGAGGAACAGATACTGGTTCAGTAACACACACCCCAAAACTCCATTTTTCTATGGAATATGCAGCAGCAACTGTTACACTGACTCAGAAAGTTGCCTCTATTCCCCGTCCCTTTCACCTGTCACCTTCGTGGGTATTTCCAGCATGATCGTCCATATCACTGTTGCAATGCTTATATGCCTTATGAGTTATCCTTTTAATAAGTCCAGACTGAGAGAGCACTTTGAGACCATCCAATAAAAGCTGATCTAGAGTGATGGTCACATCGCGTAGTCCATAAGATCAGTACAATTCAATTTTCACAGATCCTAAAGAAATGTGACTGTCACCTGGGAATCCAAGCCATGAATTCCATCCCACAGCAAAGTCTGGAGTTAACATGTAACTCTACCTGGGTACAGTCATTGTTAAAGGACATGTGGGAGGCTACCCTTTCAAGATTATTTTTTACAGGAATGGGTTAATCTTGTAATCTTTTCCCTTTTTGTTTCAGCCTCCGGGCTGTCTATGGGGTAGGTAAATGTGCTATTGTCCGGTTTTTTTCGCTGTGTGTCAGGAGAGTGGGCCAATTTCATACCATTTGCCGCTTTCGTTACTGTCTCAAGGTTGTCACAAGAATTGATAAATTTCAGACTGTTTTTCTTGTCCTCATTACAATCTTAAGGTTGTCATGAGAATAAATTGATTTTGTGCCATTTTTTGGTCCTCATTACCGTCTTTGTCATGAGAATGGCTTCATTTGGAGCCATTTCTGTTCCTGTAGCCATTTTTGTCATGAGAGAAGAGATTCATCAATGGAAAGAAACAGGCCCCATCTTGGAGCTGATCTTTGGAGCAGCGAGCTCTCGAGCAGAGAGACCCAGCAAGGGCGGGGGCGGGACAAACCATGGCCCTTCCTGTGCAGAGTTCACCATTGTGACTTTTGTGACCCTGGTGCAATCACAGAAAACAGACAACAAACAAAGCTCCCATCTTCAGTTACTCCTCCTGGCCTGATTTCCTCCTGAAGGACGGAGAATCCTCTAGGTTGCCTCTCGAGGACACTGAGAGGGAGTGACCTGGTGATCCAAAAGGAAACCTGGAGAGAAGGAAGCCATGTCGCTCGGACGTGGAAGGCAGCAGCTCACATGGAGGAACTTTGGCAGGACTCATGTCTCAAAGCTACACGTTAACATCCTTGGTTCCAGCAACTTCCTAATTATGGGAAGTGAGAAGGCACAAACATTTTCCCAAAATTCTAAAGCTCCAAGATGCTCTAACTACTCCAAAATACATTTTATTTCATTTAGTGCAAAAATATTCAGATCCAAATAAACTCAAACTAGATGCAAGCAAACAGAGCAGCCTTCCTTAGAGCCTGGATGGGGACTCAGTGTCAGAGGCAGAGCAGAAGCCAGTCTTCAATAATGTCACAGGCTCAGAATTAGCAAGAAGATCCTCGGCTAAAGATTTCATCAGCTTGCTATATTAGAGAGACGTTTGCAGTCAGCATTTAAGAGAAAGGTCCAGGTGGTCAGTGAGCAAAGATGTGCAAATCAGGGAGCAGAAGTGATTTTAGGGTTGTGCTGTCCAGGAATAGGTTGTGTCAGTTATTTTTGTTCATCTTTTTGACCAAATTTAAATCAAGCAATCAGTTTTATCTCCTGGCTTTTTTATACAAAATACGTAGTTGGTTGACTTAATTAATTATAGACCACAAGCTAGAGAGGCAGTAGGAGGATGGTCTGAAGGAAATGAGAACCAGAAAAGATGAGGTATTAAATACATATGTGCTTGAGTACCTCCAGGCTTCCTGGAAGTAGACAAGCTGTATGGCCTGTAACAGAGAAAGAAGGATTTATAAAAATGGACTTATCTAAGTAGGCACCTAGGTAAAATTAGGGTTGAAAGTGGAAACAGCCTAAAAGGCCATCAGCTAGTAATGGATAAATAAAATGTGCTATATCCATGCAATGGAATACTATTCAGCTGTGAAAAAGAATGAAGTACCGATACAAGCTACAACATGGATATACCTCAAAAAACATTGTTAGGTGAAACAAGTCAGACACACAAAACCACATATTGTTTGATTCTGTTTACTTGAAATGTCCAGAATAGGCAAACAAATTAAGACAGAAATTACAGTAGTGGTTGGCTAGGGCTGGGTAGGCAAAGTGAAGAATGACTACTAATGAGTATGGAGTTTCTTTGTGGGGGTTGATGGAAATGTTCTAAAGTTAGATTATGGTGATGGTTGCACAATTACATAAATTTCCTATAATTCATTGGGTTGTACAGTGAAAACAGGTAACTATTTGATGAATGTAAATTATACATCAATAAAGCTGGGTTTAGTTTTGAAGTAGCTTGCAGGTTTTTGAATATTTGCCCTAGTAGACCACAGACATGGCTAAGGTAAAGTGGACTTTAGGGAGGGTGGCAGAAAGATTCACAGAAATCAGTGGGTCAGTTTCATTTTTTAAGTGAAGAAGAAAAATAACAATCCTGTAAACATTTGCCTTGTGAAGACACCAAAATAAGGAAGTTGGGTACTCAATGAAATTGAGGAGGACTTAATGACCAGTTAATAGGCTGTGAGTGAACAGGAAGAGATATGAGAAAGAAACATGATTAGCAGGAGAGCCGTTACAGGAAGGAAACACCAAAACTGCTACCGTTGAATCCAATGGTATTTTCTAGTAATTGAAAGAGGAGCATTTTATTTTACCTCCCAGTAAAGCAAACCCATTCTATTTAAGTTGACCTTGACCCTCTTGTATTGGGCACCAAAGAATTGGGTAGGGAAGCTTGGAGATGCCGTGATTTTGAGGTGCTTAAGGTCACCTAAATGAAGAGAAAGGTACATCATTGCTTTCCAAGAGTGCCAGGGGTGAGTGTGGGAAGAGGATGAATGAATCACAAGGATAGAGCAAGCAAATCCCCTTCCAGAAACCCCAAACAAGAAGAGGGAGCCCAAGTTAAGCTTTGCTGACTTGGAAAGAGTGAAAGAAAAAAGTAATTAGGGAAAAGAAATAGAGGAAAAGAGAAGGGATGGTAAGAGATTTCCGGGAATGTGGCTAATGATTTGGGCATTGCTGCTATCAAGTTGTGGTGATGGAACCAGGGACCCGTATTTCCATGTTGTTTGACAGTGTTACAGGGTTAATGTCCTTGGGCCCAGCCTCATAAACTGGGGTCCTTACAGGTTAAACTCAATAGAACTCCTGGACTGTTCTTACAGAGCAAGGAGCTGTCAAGTGGGAGTGTACACTTCCAAGTGGGCAGGAGTGTGCTGAATAATGGTCAGTGAAGGGCTGGCCAATAAAGGAAACGTGTCAGATAAGAAACCTGGCCCAATGGCATGCCCCTTCCGCAATTCATGCTCAGTCTGGCCTGAGGAGGTGGATCATCACTGCCTTTTCCTCTTCAGCCTCCCCCAGAGTGGAAGACCCCTTGGTGAGGCCCTCGGGGGGCAGTTAGTCCCAGCTTGAAGTCAGAAGGCCCAGAGCACTGCACCCTGACGACACCATGGATCCAACTCCCTGACTTCAGTGACCTCGCGGTGCCTTATTGCTTTTCACTAATTTCTCTGCAATTGTACACTTTTAGGCATCTCATTTAACAAATTGTTAAGCTCTTTATGCTATCAAAGGGGTCATGTGATGTCAGAAGGATTCCAAGACACATTCCCTCATTCACAATTCTCCTGCTAATACAAGAGGCATTAGGAGGAGTGTGAAGAGCCAGCACATCTTCCCTCTCCTCCCTGCCCGGGTGACCTCCAGAGGGCCATCTGCTCCCCAGAAGGCAGGGCCCCCACCCTCTGAGCTCGGCCTGCGAGCTGGAGATGCAAGTCAGTCTGCAGCTCGGGGGGAGACACGCTCATATCAATGATAGATAAATCCCAGCTAGAAATACAGGTCCCTGACAACCTAATCACTGAAACCCTGTCAAGTAACCCCTAATTTTGAAGCGAGTGGTTAATTCCCAGCAAATTGATTTATGCACTGTTTGAGGTTTGGCGAGTTGTGTTGTTCATCTGTTATTACCAGGAACTCGGCTCTGCCTATTCATTCAGAGCATTGACACAACCCAGTGCATCTCCCAAGAAAATCTCCTTTGTCAGCACATCTAGAATTTGCTAATTAAATCAACGATGACATTATTCACTTTCTCAAGAAAAAAAAAAACACAATCCCTCCCCCCAACCACCAGGCTTTTTTCTTTCTCCCACTTTCATCCTTTTCTCTCTCTCTCTCTCTCTCTCTCTCATTCTCTTCTCTCCAAGTCTGAGTTTGGTAAGCCACAAGAATCTCAAAGTTTAACTGGTCTGTACTGGGTTTTATTTTGTCTGCAAACAGCAAACTGATGGTAACATCCCACCATTCAATTAGGAATAAACATGCACGCACACAGCTGCCCACGAGTGCGCACGCGTCAGCACGCCCACATGAGCACGTGCACACAGCACATGCAGGACACAGCTACATAGTTGCCTTTAGGAAAAATAAGATGATTCTGAGCGTCTTTGAGTCTTGCTTTTTCATTTTTATACCAGAAGTGTGGATTTCATTAAAATGAAAGAGTTGGCCAAGGCTACATTCATTGTCTGTATTATTGCAGCTGAAGTGAACTCGAATGCGAGGAAGGACAGGCTGTCCCCAGGGCTCAATAATTACAGGGCCGTAGTATCGCTGTTTCTCTTTGGACTCCAAGTTGTAAGAATTTACAGAAGGGCTGGAATGAACTATTTTACACATTTTGGACGTTTTAAGTCACGTTTCTTCCTAGATTGGAATTTTGTTTTTCAACTCATGGAAATTAAAAGGTAAAACAAGGGAAAGAAGATCTAGACACTGTTTTGTTGTTTTAATGATGATCTAGAAACTTCTCCCCTGCTGCACACAGGCAAAATGAGAGCTAAAATCAGAAGCAGAATAGTTACTTTTCAAAACAATATTATTTATGTAGTCTCTTTTTTAACAATAGCCTTAGAGTTTTTCATCCTTAGCAAGAAATTGGGTTTTTAAAATATGTGTTTAATTCACTAAGAAGACCACAGTCAATTCATGTGAGATGCCAAGGGCACGGTCCTGTGGTATTTGAGAGGTCAGTGTGGTTTTTGAGTGGAATACTTGGGTACCCAAATGACCAGGATGAAGCTGCTGGGGCCAGGGCTGAGAAGTGTTTTTTCTGGAATACATCTGTTCCATGGGCTTATCTGAAAACAGAACAGACATGGTCTGTTACATTTGTTCCTTTGGGTCAAAGTTTTAGCCTACCAAAAAAAAAAAAAAAAAAAAAGTACCTGAAAGAAGTAATATATTTATAAATAAGCAAAGCTTTAAAATAATAGACTCTGCATCAGGCATGGCCCAACCAGGAATTAAATGCAGAGAATCAGCCAGGTAGGCAATGGAGTTGCTTAAGAGCCAAATAGGGAACATTGGGGCAGCCTCTTAATTTGTAAGAGCAGAAAGTCACAATAGCTGGAGGCTGGAGGGACAAAGGAAGGCCAGAGCAAGATCACCCACAGAGAAGACCCAGCTCCCCAGCCAAAGGCGGAAGCACACCCAGTCCTCCCCGTCTGGCTCCTCCGTCGCTCACCCATGCCCCCAAAGGGCCAGACCTAGCCAATGGCCACCGACTCCTAAGCCCAGGAAATGCAGCCTTCAGACACACAGAGGGCAGGGGAGGGTAAGCAGGCTCCACATGAGCCTTCAGCAGCAGAGAGAGGGAAGATTGGCCGTAACAGTTATTCATCCCTTAGGACAAGTGAGAGTTCTGCCAGGTGCCACAAAGAATTCAAAAGGAACCAACCAGGGACGTGTGTTTGAGAAGAGAGAATGTGAATTTAGGGAAGTCCCCATGGACAACTTATTCCACCTCTCAGACCCTTAACTTTATTTTGTATAAAGTGAGATAACAAAGTCCACCTCACTAGGAGCACAGTTAAAATCAATAATCACTTGTAGGTTTCCTTTTATTTCCTCCTCCCCATGGAATGATCAATTTAGAATATAATATGCCGATGTCCTAAAAGTAGAAAATATAACACACTGTTCTCTCTGCCTGTGATTTGTCCATCCCAACCCCTCCAAGGAACTCCAAGTGCCCTGCCATCTCTATATAAATTAAGTCCATAAATCTCACATTCACATTTGCCTCTTACCTATCACCTGCACCCCCCCATAAGCCTACTCTGCTCCAATCACAAACACATCCACAAAGATCCCTTCTTTCTGCCATTTTACTCTAAATCAGGGCTCTAAAAATGACTGTCTGCAAGCCAACTCCACTATCCTCCTGCCTTTGGAAATAAAGTTTTATTGGCACACAACCACACCCTCTTTGTTTGCATACGGTTTGCGGCTGTTTGCATGCTACAACAGCAAAGCTGAGTCATTGTGACAGAGACTGTGTGGTCCAAAAATCCTAAAACATGTACTGTCTGCCTCTTCATAGAATAAACTCGATGATCCCTGCTTTAAATGATGGCTCTAAATGCATCTGCTCCCTTGAGAATGAATAAATACTATTCATCAGTCTCTGCCCTTCTCTAACCACATTTGAAATTCCATCACCACCATGATTTCCCAGGCTCGTCCAGGTAAAGCCAATGCCTTCTCCACACCTGCCTGTGCCAGATGTGGACTTAAGTCTTCATTTCTGAACCTAAAGGAGAATTTTCCCCTGGTGCAGGGGCTTCACATTCCAGGGCCTTGGGGTCTTGCTCAGCACGGTACCAACTGGCTGCACCAGCCCTAGCAGGAAGTGCTTATTTAGGAAGAGGTCAGAAGGTAAGTGGGAAAGAAAGCCACCCAACCTGACATCTGGTTTGGTAAAGAGAGACGGAAGATGTAGGTGCCTTGATGAGGTGAAGTGCAGAGATGTTTGCCAGACCCCATTAGCAGGCTCTAAGACTGGGAACCACAGAGGAATGTAGGGAGGAGTAGAATCCAAGAATAGAGCACTGAACACTTGGAGGATGGCACAGGCAGAATCTGGACCACAGACATTTGTGGGAAACAAGCCTTCTCCCCCACAGCCAGAGGACACCCGAGATGCAGACAGGTGCAACCACGAGCTGTGACTATTTGCGCAGTTTCATGGCAGTCGCGCTGTATTTGTAAAGTGTGCTTCTGCTCCCTATGCTTTGTTTATAAAAATAGGGAAAGAAAGATTTGGACTCCAATGGCTGATTTTAAGTTTCAACTTGACTGGGGTAAGACATGCCCAGATAGCTGGTAAAACATGATTTCTGGGTGTGTCTGTGAGGGTGTTTTGGGAAGAAATTGGCATTTGAGTCAGTAGACTCAGTGGCAATCACTCTCCCCAGTGTAGGTGGGCATTGAGGGCCTGTTTAGAACAAAGAGGTAGAAGGAAGAGAAAACGTGTTCTCTCTGCTTGAGCTGGGACATCCCTCTTTTCCTGCCCTTGGACATCAGCACTTCTGGTTCTCAGGTCTTCATATGGGAACTGAATTACACCACCAGGCTTTCTGGATCTCTAGCTTGCAGATGGCAGGTTACGGGACTTCTCAACCTCCATAACCACTGGAGCAAATGCCCATTGTATATGCATTTCATCGTATTGGTTCTAGTTCTCTGGAGAACCCTGACTAAGACATAGACTATGTCTGCATTATCTTTCCTTTATCAGAAGGTGGCTTTAGACACAGGTTATGTCTATATGAAGCCAAACAAGAGGACGGTACAGGAGAGCACTCAGTCCATTGGCAGGTGGTTTGGTCTCCATGGGCGAGACCAGTTGGCACATGCTGGTGATGGGGCTAACGAGGTGCTAAGTGTGCTGGCTGAGCCAAGGCTTCTTTGCGTCAGTAGCAACAAGCCCCACTTAGCCTCTGCCCAGCCACCAAGGGCCGTTGGTCCAAACTCTGTGGTTTCACTGAGCATAACTTAATTGGAAATTTTTGCAAGTTCCAAACCACATTCTTGTTTATAAGAAAAGTGATTGCATTTGTTGACTTAAGTCTTCATTTCTTCATTTCTGAACCTAAAGGAGAGTTTTCCTCAATGCATTGCTTACTAATCAACTTTTTTTCCAGCTTGTCATTTTGTTTAATGTTGCAAAACACGGCAATTTTTTAAAGTAGGATCTGATTTTGCAAAGAGATGTTTAAACTTAAGTGAAATAATGGATGTAACAAAATACCACCAAATATGACAGCTTTGTTCTGCCAATGTAATTTGCTGATTCTGGAAACTAAATGCAGAACAGTCTGTGCCATTCTCAGAAAAGAGCCATGCATGACAGACACAGAGCTGGGTAAACGCCGGCACGCACTACATTAAATAGCAGACTTCTGCATTCAGTTTTGCTTTTTATCCACTTGTCATAGCTAACTCTTTAATAATACTCTGCTGTTCCTTCCAGCCTGGAGCCCAGGAAGGTGATCTCACATTTTAGCAAGAAGATGATCTAATATAATGATGCTCCCAAATTCTTTTATTTGTAATATTCTTTGTGAGGATATTTCAGGAAATCGAGCGTGGCCCAAAGCTCATTTTCAGGAGATGCCACATCAGGATTTAGGAGACAGACAATAGTGTTGGCCTCAAGAGTCATGCACATTCACGACATGGAAGGAGGCCTCAAAATGCACGTGAGCTCAGAGAGGTGGATCTGCAGCTCCCTTTTCACTGACAGTCTAGAAACACCAGGAAAGAGGCTCTTCAACAATAAAAATAACATCTGACACCTAGTTTTTTGCCATAAGAGCACTAGCATACAGCCCCTCTGGAAAGAAAACTAAAAGATAGACATAGATTCGAAATTGACCAGGGAGTCAGAAGACTATGACCTGAGGGCCAGTGCAGCCTGCCAGCTGTTTTTGCAAAATGTGTTATTAGAACACGTCCAGTTAGTGACACATTTCATGCCACAAAGCTGGAGGTGGGTAGGCAGCAAAGACTCTAAAATATTTACTATGCCACCCTTTGACAAAAGTTTGAAAAGCCCTAACACAGACGAACATGGATAAACACATATACAGGTAACAAATTGTACCCCTGAGAGCTCACGATGAGAGGGTGGTCTCTTCCACACCAGACTGATATCGCTTCTCACACTGGAAACTGTGGTGTGTCATTTCTTCAAGGGCAGAAGCTGTCTTCTCCTCCCCGTTCATCTCCCACAAGAACTTCTCACTCATGAGGGAGCGGGGAGTGTGCCGTGGATCAGGGTGTGGGAAATTCTTTGCAAATTGTCCTCCTTCCATTCCCTATGTCCCTTTGCAGTGTGACTTTGAAGCTCTTCGTATCATGAGGTGAAGTCTTTCCCCCAACCCTTGAATCTGGGCTGGCCAGTGACTTGCATTGACCCAAAGAATGTAGCAGAGGTGGCAGCAGGCCAGCTCAAGACCCAGGCTCCAGAGGAGGCCTTGAACGGCCTCACACTCTTGGAACCTGCTGCCCAGCCACCACCTGAGCAGGCCTGGGCTCACCTGCTGGAGATGCCTGAGTGAGTGCAGTTGAGACCAGAAGATCTGACCACTTGAGTACAGCCCACATTGCTGACCCATAGAATCATGAGCTAAATAACATATTGTTGCTTGAAGTCACTAGTTTAGGGATAGTTTGTTATGCAGCACAGCTAACTGATACACAGGCAACACCACTGAGTTATCCACTTCAGCAGGCAAATTTCCAATAGATACAGCCCACTGGTGGGATGGAATCATGGAACCCCTCAGTTCGGAATATTCCTTATGGAGAAAATGAAGGAAGTGAGCTGTTTTAAATACAATAAGCATGCATGCAAATCACCCATCAAACAGCAAAAATAAACTAAAGCATGCTCTAGTAAATGGTAGCAATTGTCCACTTCAGAATAAAAATAGGGCTCTCTAATGATCTTGTGATCTAACCACATTTTAGAAGGTTCCCTCTGGCAGAACTTGGGTGAGAGGGAACAATAGGAAGTGGGGAAGCCTTAATAATTTATTGAAATAGAAGGGACGTTATCCAGGCCCATGCACAGCAAAGGAGATGAAGTGGGGATGGTTGCAATAAATAAATTGGGAGGAGAACGGAGCTTGGGAGTGATAAACCCCTGGTTGAAGATGCTGAGTGTGGGCACCCACGAGATGCATAAGTCAAATGATGTAGTGGAGAGCTGGTGGGATACATTCGTGCTCTTGTGCAGTGAACTTTCTTTGCATTTCTACTTGCCAGGCGCTTGCTTGCTGCTTCACTTGTATCATTTCCATTTACCCTCAAAACAACTCCACAAGGAAATACCTCATTTTTCAAAATGAGAAAACTGAGGCAACTGACGCCCCACGGTCATGTCACATAGACTCCTTCATTCGTGGGATCTTAGAGTCACCCCACCTTAGAGCAGCCGTCAGGAGACACATGGTGGCCTCCCCCATGGGTACCCATGACCTCACTTCTGCAGGAAGCCTGTCTCACAACCTCCCTGAGAGGTGGCCATTGGATACACAGCTTCTACTTAAGCTTTCCCAGGACTGGAGCTCAGTGACCTATGAGGTCACCAACTCCAGTGTTTATTTATGGGTGACGCTAATTTATCCAAAATTTATCCATCAACATGGATTGCACGCCAGACACCGTGGCTGGTGCTGAAGTTGCGAAAAGGAGTGAGACAGACTCCATCCTTGAAAAGTGCAGCTGCTGTAACACTCAGTCTTAATACAGAGGAACCTGGACGAGGTGGGAAGTCCACACTGAACATGGAAAAAGTGGTATGGAGGCTGAGCCCAGGTGGGGGAAATGTCTTTAGCAAGAGACCAGGATATATGAGAAGTTTCTAAGACATCACGTGGGAGCTCAGCTTAAAGAAAGCAATACTCAAAAGTATCGTGGAGAATTAAATGCTGGCATCCTTCCAGCTGTCTCCTAGTGCCTGTGTCCAGGTGCCGAGTTCTAATCAGCATGGATTGAGTGCCTGGAGCACACACTGCAAGAACAGAAAAGCTCATTTTATCGAGCACTTGTCGGGTGCTGTATGTCTATCACATCATTTGACCCTTGCAGGAACAACCTAAGAAGCAGGCTTCATTACTATCACCATTCCCGTCTCACAGATGAGGAAACCGAAGCTCAGAGAGATGAGGTGACCTGCTCAAGGTCACATAGGCGGTACATAGCAGAATCAAAATTGAAGTCAGTTCTGTCAGACTCCAGCCGTGGTTCCCAAGCATTGGGCTGAAGTACCCATCACAGCAGTTCTGTCAAATAAAAAAGGAAAAATATGGAGTGTCTCACGTTGGAATTTGTGAAGCAAACCACATCTGCATCACAACACAGATCGCAGAGCCAACGGGTGCTCAGTGTGTCATAGGATTGGCTCCACTGGGCTTGTTGGAAATTAGAAATCTTAGCTAGAGGCGAGACTGGAAACTAGGAAGAGAAGACAAAAGGAAAATTGGGGTTGAGGTCATTCCCTCTGCAGAAGCGCAATGGCCAGAGCCAGTAAGACCCAGCAGGAGGCAGAAGAGGGCTGCCGGAGGTCAGAGAGGAGGGGCTTCTGGGTCAGGGAAGCAAGGTCAAAGAAGAATGGAAGTGGGCTGAAGAAGGATGATGCAGAGCTATTGTGGGCTCCACGCAGGGGAGTAGCTTGATGAAAATAGCATTCTTGGAAGATTATCCTGCCAGCTATGTATAGGACGAACTGGAGCAGGAAGTGGGGACAGCAGAGAGCCTCGCCTGACGGCTGCTGAGGCTCTCCAGGCATGGTGCAATGAGTGGGAGTGAGAATCGCAGGGGCAGGGGCCCAGAGGAGAAAATGCACCACCAGAGGAGGTAACTGGGAAGAGCGCTCAAGACGGCCGCCAGCTCCCTGCGGCTTAGAGGTGCCGTGTTCCAGGGGCTCCACAGGAGTTAAGTCACTGATGCCACAAGACGACATGGGTCGAAGACATCCCTTTATCAATTTTAAGACTACCCATGACCAGGCGCCACGGCTCGCACCTGTAATCCCAGCACTTTGGGAGGCCCAGGTGGGTGGATCGCTCTCTACAAAAAAATATAAAAAGTAGCCAGGTGTGGTGGTGCGCATCTGTACTCCCTGCTATCAGGAGGCTGAGGTGGGAGGATTGCTTGAGCCTGGGATGGGAGATCAATGCTGCAGTGAGCCATGACTTTGCCACTCACTGCACTCCAGCCTGAGTGACAGAGCCAGACCTTGTCTCAAAAAAAAAAAAAAAAAAAAAAAAAAAAAAAAAAAAAAAAAACTCTCCATGACCTAATACAGGAGAATTGTTTTCCTCCTACAAAAGTTTGGTCTGGAGCACTGCTTTTGGCTATCTCTTCCCAGACCGACATTTGCAATTGTAAATGTGTAGTAGTTATAATTCTACCAATTATTTTGCCTATGTCTACAAGCACCATGCCCAGTGATATTTCCCCCAGTGTTATGTGTGTGTCTGAGCACCTCATGGGAGGGACCATAAGGAATGAGAGTCCTCTTTCATGAGTGGTCAGAAGACAGGACGTGATGTCACTGGCTGTCCAGAGAAATTTTTATCTAAAAAACTGATGTCTGGAACCCCTAGCCAAGAGTGGACAAAGAACATATCAGGACTTCATGAAAGACAGCCACACACACGCAGGGCAAAGCATCACAAAACAGTCTCATCCACAACTTCAGTGACACCAGGTGCCACTAGCTTATTGGCAGGGACTCGGAGACCCCATGGAAGTGAGCTGGTTCTGTCTGAGTCTTTCAACAAGACCCTTCTATCAAAGGATTGGGGTCTGGAGAAGTTTGAGGGGGGTAGGCACAGAGAGCAGAGGGAAAGAAGGGAGTGACAAGACCAAATGCCCCGCTTTTCAGGACATATGAGTTTCCAGAACAGCTCCTCAGCTGCAGACACTCAACAAATCCTTCTCAGGCCATGTAGTTTATTTTCTATGAAGCCAAATTAACCTTCAGTGTGATCCAGCATAGGGACAAAGCCTTAGCAATAGCGGCAAATAGCAAGAGAAAGATGCTGTGATCCTGCGTGGATAATAACCGTATTTACACGCTTCAATGAAGAGCGCATTGCATCAGCTTTTTGGTCTGAAGGTGTCCAGGACCAACAGTGCTCATGGCCATCTCTGCGTAAGCAGGTTCCCCTAGGCACAGGAGAGGACAGCTCTCTCCCATTCCCAGTGTTTGGCCCAGTGAAGCTAAAACCACGCTCCCCACAGGGAAAGTCTGTTATTTGAGAGGAAGCTTCCTTCTGGGACTCCAACATCTCTCTAAGACCCCTTCCAGATCTGCCTCGGAGAAGAGCAAGGCCGCGGTGTACACTGTAGATCCACCAAGCAAGGCCAGCACCACCCGCCTGACAAGGCTCAGAAGAGCAGCCAGTGCCTGGGCTCTGGGAGCCGCCCTTGGATATCACGACCGTGGTGGGTCTCAACAACAGCGATGGGAGCGCAGGGCGGTGGAGGTACCTCCCCGGCAGTCTGTACGGCACCGCACGGCCAACAACCAGTGTCTGGCGGATTTCCCTGCGTGGCATTGATTTCTGGAACCCTGGATGCTTGGTCAGATGAAGATGGGAGGGGACTGATTGCTATTTCCCAGGTCCGAAGGGTGGCCAAGGGGAAGAGGAAGTGATCCTCCTGGGCCTTTCCGGGACAGGACTGTGACATCAGGAAGCAGATTTTGGAAAAGGAAGAAAGAACTTCCCAATCATTAGGCTGCCTGAGAAAGGAATGGGCTGCCTTGTGAGGCAGCATTCCCTGTTGTAAGAGGTATTTAAACAAAGGTTCCATGAATCGTCTGTACAGAAGGTCTGCCTCAGGCACAGGGGCTTCAGCTGATGCTGGAGCCCCTCCCACACAGGGCACTGGGATTCCCTCTTTGAAGCCTCCACAGAACTGCTGTGAGTCTCCTGGAACTGCCGTAACAGCGTTCCACCAACTGGGTGGCTTCAGCAGCAGAAATGAATCGGCTTGCAATCCTGGAGAAGGGTCTAAGATCAAGGCGGCTGCAGTGGCGCTGTTGATTGCTGGTAGTCACTGCCACTCCTTGGCTTATACAAGCATCACTCATATCTCTGACTTCATCTTCCCCTGGCATTCTCTCTGTCTGTGTCTGTCTGCAAATTTCCCCTTTTTATAAGGACACCAGTCACATGAAATCAGGGCCCACCCTGATGACCTCGTTTTAATTTGATTACCTCTGTAAAGATCATGTCTCCAAATAAAGCCACATTCTGAGGTAGTAGGGGTTAGGACATCAACATATAAATTCGGGGGAGATGCAATTCAACTCATGATAGAAACTTTTCCGATCAAGGCTAAGTCACCGCATATTGTTGACTTGAGGTGTGTGGCTGTTTCAACAATCCATGAAGACAAAATTGTTAAAACCTGAGGTGGCAGCAACACGAGGTAAACTTTTTCACGGGACCGCTACCACCCATGAAATGAGAAAGGCCTTCGTTTCCAAGCACCTCGACCGAGTTCCAAGAATGAAAGATTCCCCTGCAGCTCACTGCATATAACACGTGTGGCAGCTGAAAAACACACACTCACCGTCAGCGCTTCCCGAACTCCACAGGATCCCCTGGGAGGCAGCATTCCCTCCATCCCCAGAGAACCTCCCTGTGCAGCTCACTGCCCATGTGCCTGGCCCGCAGAGCCACACCCCACATTCCCATGGCGGCTTCACTGTCTGTCCTCCCCACACTGGGTCCTCCATCACACCCCTTCATGCTTTGTGTGACAGCCGCCAAGAGACGACGCCTTGACATAATGAGGCGTTTCTGCAAGCCTCCATTTAAGTTAAACAAGGCCAGCTTATGTGGGGTCTTGTTTTGACACTTGGTGGTGTGGGTCATACTGGATCCAGAAAAAAAGATATGTCTACCTCCTAAGCACCAATACCTGAATATGAGACCTTACCTGGAAATGGGGTCTTTGCAATCAAATTCAGATGAGGCCATATTGGACTGAGGTGGGCCCTATTGCAATAAGATTTGGTATCCTTCTAAGAAGAGGAGAGACACAAACACACAAAAGAAGGCCATGTGACAACAGAGGCGAAGACTGGCGCGATGCATCCACAGGTCAAGGAACACCAAGGATGGCCAGCAGCCCCAGAGCTGGGAGGGAGGCCTGGGGTGGCTCCCTTAGAAACTTCAGAGAGAGCAGGGCCCTGCTGACACCTCGTGTTTGGACTTCTAGCCTCCAGACCGAGAGAGAATGGACTTCTGTTGTTTTAAGCCATCTAGTGTGCAGGACTTTGTTATAGCAGCGCTGGGAAACTAATACATTTAGGATGAGGATATAGTGAGACATTGTTATAGTAAGAATAGTTGAAGCCGGGCACAGTGGCTCACGCCTGTAATCCTAGCACTTTGGGAAGCCGAGGCAGGCAGATCACTTGAGGTCAGGAGTTCAAGATCAGCCTGGCCAACGTGGTGAAACTCCGTCTCTACCAAAAATATAAAAAATTAGCTGGGTGTGGTGGCAGGGACCTTGTAACCCCAGATACGTGGGAGGCTGACACAGGAGAATTGCTTGCATGCCACTGCACTCCCGCCTGGGCAACAGAGCGAGACTATGTCTAAAAAAAAAAAAAAAAAAAAAAGAATAGTTGTAATATTAATAATGATAAAATGGCAATGTAAGGCTTCGTCTGTGTCCTGGGTTTCCACCAACCCTTAGAACAGCCCCATAAAGGAAGTACCTCCATTATTAACCCCACTTCACATACCAGAAAACAAAGAGATAGGCAGGGTAAAATGACTTGCTGAAGTTCATACCAGTAGACAGGGAGAGAATCTGTCTACTGGTGAATCAATTAAAGGCCTTTTGGATCCAAAAGCCCAGGCCGTGTTCCAGAGCTTTTACCTCAGCCCAAGATATGCATACATTTTGCAAATAACAAAGATTTATACCAAAGTTATAGAGAGAGATAGCATAGACTCTTGGCCAAAATTCACAGTGCTCCCCATTTTGGAATGATTTGCAAAATTATGATTTGGAATTTGTCTTTGATTTCGCCCAGAAATATTGACACACATGCTGTTATGACAAGGCAAAACAGTCATCATGCTTCGTTTTCCATGAATCCAGAAATTAGATTAACTGCATTTGCTGTAATTCATCCAAAATTTAAAATAAATATGAAAAGCATTGCTTTTTTTCTGAAGCTAGTCATCTCAATATAAATGCAATTTAGATATTTAAATATGTCACACTATATCTATACTCATACCTTGAGCCTTTATAGAAACCGTGTTTCTAGCGTATGTACTTCAGTATAAAAAAATCAGGTTTAAAAATATCATTTTAATAAACATTTATCAATTCTTATCCAGCAGAAAAGGAAAACATATTGTCTCCTCTTATCTTACACTGGCTAGAATATATAAATTCATATTACAAGCAGCTTCATTTTTCTTGCTTCCTTCTTCCTTTTCTTCCATGCAAATATGCACTTTGTGGGGGGATTTGCTATATTAATCAGAGTTTCTCGACTTAGCACTGTTGACGTTTGGGGGCTGGATCATTATTTGTTGTGGAGGACTGTCCTAAGCATTGTAGGATGTTTAACAGAGTCCCCTCTACCCACCAGATGCCAGTGATGAGCCCCACCCCAGCCTGCCCCCAAAAAAACATGTCCAGACATTGCCAAGGACTCTTTGGGAGGAAGGGACAAAAGTGCCTGTGGCTGGGAAATAGGTACATTGACTATAGTGGAAATAGGTTTGTGGCTGGGAAATAGGTACATTGACTATAGTGGAAATAGGTTTGTGGCTGGGAAATAGGTACATTGACTATAGTGGAAATAGGTTTGTGGCTGGGAAATAGGTACATTGACTATAGTGGAAATAGGTACATTGACTATAGTGGAAATAGGTATGTGGTTGGGAAATAGGTACATTGACTATAGTGGAAATAGGTTTGTGGCTGGGAAATAGCTACTTTTAGTACAGTGGAAATAGGTATGTTTCCAAATTCTGGTGTTAAGTCGAAAGACTGAATATTGAGCTTGGGATTAAACCATATTCAAATAAATAATAACTTGGTAAAGAAATTAAAAGAGTAAACAAGTAGTAAATTTTCAAGCAAATTCAACATTTCTGTCCCCAGGATTCGGCCATCCCAGGACCTTTTTCTAGGGAGTGGGCCCTCCCCTGGGGGTGGGGGCTTCAAATCCCCCAGCTTCTAAGCCCAGGAGGCAGCCCCAGAACCCCTGCTAAGCCTTCTCATCCCTCCACTCCCTCAGAGGCCACGGCCCCAGGCTAACCTGCAGGGAATGACTGAGGAATTGTGTCCTGTCGTCTGAACTGCTCTTGAGACAACCAAAATAACTAAACCTACGGTGGCAAAACAATTGCAGTCCTAAAACAACCCGATGAGGTCCCCACAGAAGTCCTTGTTAAGAAGTTTCTGTGGCCCTGGCTCTGTGCTGGCTGTGTTTTCCATGAAGAATGCGCAAACAGCCCCTCCCACTGAGAAGTACTGGCCACATGAAAAATACCACCGTGCATGGGACAGAGGTGTAGCTGTTGGGGGTGCGGTGACAGCCAAGACGACCATGGCCTCTGGACTGCACGCTGCACCTGACACACAGTAGGAGCTCTCTCTCTGTACTTGTGGAGTAAATGATAACTTAATCTTGTAATGTGGAAATAAAAGCAACATTTAGAATGTCAGTGTGAAAATGTCATGCTGTTGTGACCTGATCCAACTGCACATGGTGGTTGTGGTCAGTGCCAGTGGCTCCCAGGGTGAGGACAATGCCAACAGTGTGCCGAGGAGAGAGAAGGAAAAACAATGATGAGAAGAAGCAAGACCACAATGAGTGAGCAGCACCTGAGAGATATGTAGAGAGGACTCAGGGGGCTGGACAGTCATTTTCAAATATTCCAAGACCTACCAAATGTCTGAGGGGTAGGCTCAGTCCAGATGGTCCCAAGGGACAAAAGGAGGACAAATGCCACGCCTGCAAGGCCACTCTCAGGCATCAGCAGCCCAGCCTTGCTTAATTATTTCACACAACCATTCCAAAGATGCCTGACATCAGTCTTCTTTGAAACTGCAGTGATGGCAGGGACTTCCCGTTCACTCAGCGAGCCTCCCCGTGTTCAGATAAATAAATGTTGAAGTTATCACATGCTGCTTATTGAACACACAAGTTGCCAAATGAGGCTGGCTACTCACTGATTTTGTTAAGCTGTGAGTACTTGAATTCAATACAGAACATATTGCCTCTTGAAACACAGTACAGAAAGCCATTTTCATCATACTGGTACTATTCTGAATCAGCTACTCGAAGTTGCCTTTTGAAACTGCCTTTCAGAGGACACCCTGATGTATGAGCCCATGTGAGTTTTCTCATCCTCATTTTTGACCATCATTAATCCGTCAACAACACTGTTGTTTACTTTGGTATTCAATTTCCCATCTCAAATGCTGGGAGACATCTTTACAACTGCAACGTTTCCTAAACATACAAGTTTGTTATAGCAGCAGTCTTTGGGGTTCTTGATTTCTGCTGCAAATCCCAGAGAACTAATTAAGCCAGAGCCCTTTCCGCTGAAAACCTTGCCCTGTCACTGTCTGCTGCCAGGGGAACTACCTGGCAGCCATTACACTGCCTGGAATGGGGTAGGGGGTCAAGGGCGGGAGGCCAGTTAGTTTACAGCAAGGTCCATGAAGAAGCAAGCTAATCACAATGACAAAACTTTGGAGGCCATTCTTCACGTGTTTTAATCTTTTGAGGAAGCTGGTGAATTACCTGTGTATTTCTGGACTCTGCCGGCTCCACACTTTTGTTGTGTTCTGCCCTGAGCTTGCGCATACTCCCTTGCTTCATTTTAAAGGTACTGTGTGAGTTTCCACAGCTTTGGGTACCCGCATGCACTGAAATCCGCTGGGCACTAATGTCTTGTTTGAATGATTTCTGCAATGACTGCTGTTCAACTAGGCAAATGCCCTTTGAAATAGCAAAGCCAATTCTCTCTTAGATTAACTAGGGGTGAGACATAACATGGAAAATTCCAGTATAGGTTAAAAAAAAAAATAGCTATTCCTGAATAAGTTCCATGCTGCCGTTTGAATTTATGCCCCGGGGAAAAGTCGAAGAAATCAGAACACACAGCTCATTATTATTTGTGTAGATTATGCAAACTTTGCCTTTTAGGAAAAAAAATGACTAAGTTACAGAGGATCACGGAAAGAATCTGGACTGTATTTAAGTGAGAGGGATTAGCTAGCAGGATGTTGATTTATAAACGGCAACAACCAATTCCTTATATTCTCCACTGCAGTCATGTCTCCTGCACGGTAATTCCCAGGGTTCCTTTTGAAAGCCCTTGGTACTCAGTTAGCCCCGAGGTATAATGTTTGATAATATAACCACTGCTTCTGTCACTGCGTTTTGTACAAACGCATTATATGTGGCCCAGAATAGTAAAGATTTATGTATGAGTATGGAAAATAGAAATCAGCATTGATTAAAAGCCCCAGATAGACCATCCAATACCGCCCAAAGAGCATCAGTTATTTTGCATTTTGACGTGGCGATTGATAACTCATAAATGCAAGCAGGAATGACAAATGCGGATGGAAACTGGCTTTGACAAAAACGATAACAGTATCAGTCTCGAGGGGCGATGGAGGTATAAGCAGGAGCTGTTTAAAATATTTAATCATTTTATGAAGGCTGCAAGATGTTGTTTGACCCTGAAGGAGTGTGAATGTCACATGGATCAGAAATTGCCAAGTCTTTGAAGTGAAATAAAAAAAATAGTGTTATTATAGATCCTTCTTGACATCCTATCACTTTTTGTATAGGATTAAATATATGTATACAAAGCACCAGATAAAGGACTCCAGCAAAGGATGTCGTGGTTGAAGGGACAGGAAGTAAAGGCATCCTGGTCATGAATTTTTACTTCAAAACCCCAAAGCGTTTATTTCCTTTGCTTTTCTTTTCTTTTCAAGAGTTCCTAGTAAAAAGATGCCATTGGTTTTTAAATAAAGGGTAAATCATCCCTTACTTTTGTTACCTGGGGTCCAGCTGTTGGAATTTCTTATCTCCTTTTTCCCCAAGCATCCTACCTCTCGTGGGCATTGTGTTATAGTATATGTTTCTATACTGACCGTCATACTGAGCACTTGTGGCTGTAAATAAACCTGGGTGTATTTACATGCTGGTGTTTGCAGGGCCTCAAGTGACCCGTGGTGCATCGGTCATGGAGGCTCCCAGCTGCTGTGCTGCTCAGCACCCACCAGCTCCTCCAGCAGACCACGCCACGGTGTTCTCACAGGTGGCAAAGCGGTTCGTGAGTTCCCAGGACTATTCCCCCGTAAGTGAGAATGACCTCACGGTTCACTCTGGAGCAGCAGCAAGTGGACTGTCATGCCGTTCTTTGTCTTCCCTCTCTGGTGTTGCTCTTCCGGTCTTCCCCCCATCTTGAATTTTCCCCTGTTCTTGTTTTGTTGTATCTGTGGGATATGGGTGTCAGAAGTGGGTTTTTTCAAAAGGACTGTTTTTACTCCTTTCTAGGAATGTGTGGCTCCTTACAGGAGCTGATTTTCTGTAGTTCCGAGATATTCTTGTTTTACCCATTTTGAACCATTCTATAGAGTTCCTGGTGGCTGGAACTTATGTCTTCCTGGCTGACGGATTCTGTTTTCTGGGGTGGGAGCTGCACATGCAGAGACACACAGAGCAGAGGGAGGACTTGGGCCGTTTTCCTTTTTGGTTCAAGTGTCCATTTCCTCTGTATTCATGGGTTCCACCAACCCGTGTGCAGGATGCAGAGGAAGTGAGCGTTTGCTGGCTTTGTGGAGGCGTCACTACCTGAGCGAGGCTTTTTGACCCCTGACCCCCTACTTCCCTGCAATACACACACACACACATTCTCACATGCAGACACACTCAGACACTCATCACCTCACACACACACCCTCACATACCCGCACACTCACACTCACCAGACACACTTAGCCACTCACACACACATCACCTCACACATACAGACACTCACATACTCACACATACATTCACTCACACTCATGCAAACACAGCCACTCACATGCACTCATTACTTCACATACACAAATTCACACACTCACACTCAGTCATTCACACTTACACTCAGCCACTCACATTCACACTCACTCACACTCAGTCACTCATACACCTTCACACTCGCTCATGAGAGAGTCTGTTATGAGCGACTCACACACACTCACACATATGCACACACACGCAGACACAGACACACACACATCACTTCATACACAAACACTCCCTCACACACACACTCACAAAATCATGCAAACTCACACTTAACCACTCACACACACTCATCACCTCACACACAACCACTCATGCACCCTCGCACTCACTCGTGGGAGAGTCCGTTATGAGTGACTCACATGCACGTGCACCCACGCTCACTGGTGGTCACTGCTCTCCCACACTCAGGACATCAGGAAGAGGGTTGTCACCAGTGCTTTGGTCCCAGTCTCTCTGTGTTCACCTGTTTATTCTGCTTGTGCCTGGAGGACATGAGGACAGAGCGTGGCTGTGGAATGCCCCCCACTGACATGGCCTCCCATGAAGACCTCAGCCCACATTCCCTCTGCACCACCTGGACGGAGACCCCCACTGCGGCAAGACCACACAGGCGGTCCCCTCGCGGCCAGCTGGTCCTGCGGCTGTGGACACGTGTTTGTCTCCACGCCCAGTATCTCCTGGAAGACAGCACTGCAGACACCTGAGAACTTGTCCAGGACACCCTCTAGTCTCAGACAAATTCAAGAAATCACTCAGCGAATGCTACCCCTACCTTGGAGAACAGAAGGAGTCCTGCTGGGAGATGGGGACTTCCAATGAAGACCAATTGTCCTCATCGCCCGAGTTCTGGGCTGGTGCTGTTAGACTCCCTCTCTGCCCCCCACCTCTCCCACCTCTCAGCTCCTCCATCTGCTCACCTCCTCCACCCCAGCCACTGCCTGAAGCCAGCAGAAAGCCCTGAGCAGCTTCTCCCTCCAATCCTCCAGAAGAAGCCCGCCCTGCCAACACCATGATCTGGGACATATGACCCCCAGAGCTGTCAGACGATGAATTCCTGTGCTACGACGCCAGGTGTGTGGCACTTTGTGAACAGAGCCCTCACCCATAGAACTCAGCGTAGCACAGGGAGGTGGTCCTGGACCATGCTGGTGGGCCTGACGCAATTGCACGTGTCATCGCAAGAAGGAGGCAGAAGGAGCTTTGCCTGCAGGAGACAGAGCCAAGCGATGGAAGCAGAGAGAAGCCGAATCATAGAGAGGCTGTGGCTTGGACAATGGGGCAGTGACCGTGACCCACAGAACACAAGGAATGTAGCTCTTGGTGTTAGAAAGGAAAGGAACCGAATTCTCTCCTGGACCACCCAGAGGGAATCCGGTCCTGTCTGCCCTCGATTTCAACTCACTGACGCTGAGTTCAGACTAGTGGCTTCTAGAAATAGGAGAGAATAAGTTTCTATTGTTTTCAACCTCCAAGTTTGTGATAACTTGTCACAGCAGCCACAAGAAACTAATGTGACCACCATAGACTGGGTGTTTTGCCACATATAAGGAACCAAACTAAGTATTTCATAGATGTTATTACATATAGCCCTTGGGAGTAAATTATATCATCCTCATTTTACAGAAGAGTGAGGGCAGGTGACAAAATATTCCCTACCCAAGGTCATGCCACTAAGGTCTGGAGCTTGGATTTAGTCTCAAAGCTGCCTAAGGAGGACCTCCAAGCTCTCAGCTGTCCTCACTGTGAGGAATCCCCTCTGCGTAGCTCCCAATGCACTCTTTACCTCTTTCTCTGCTTCCCCTCTGCCTGCCTCCAGACGCTGCCTCCAGCTCATGTCACCTGCTGTTCCCAGCTCAGAAGCTCCCAGAAGCTCCTCAGTTGCCACAGACCCCTCAGCCTGGCTTCCATGACACCTGACAGCCTGAGTCACCCTAACCTTCCAACCTTTCTCCCACCGTTTCCTCGGGGAGGTCCCTGTTTCCAGCGTGTTGTCTCACTTCCACTCCCCTCCCAGTCTTCAAGCCTTTAGAGGTGCACTCCCTCACTAGGACATCTTCTTACTTCCCTTCCACTTCTTAAGACAAATCTGATTCTAAGATTTTCCAGTTATTTGAGTCCATACCAATATCTCCTTCCTCTGAATCCCCATTCTACTCAACACTCAGTTTAGTATACAGTGATTCTTTATTGATTTTGTATGTGTTAGTTTTCTCTTCCCTAGCTGTACTGTAAATTTCTTCAGGATGCTAAAGAACACTAAAAAAAGTCTCTATCCTCATAAAGCTTATAGTTCAGCTGCAGAGACAAAACTCCTTAACATCAGAACAATCAACATCAAAGGGTTTGATTTAATGAGGAAGCAGCAAGCTTCTGCACGCCATATTGAGAACACAGGACGGGACGTCAAAAGAATTTGGTTCCAGCCCTGGTTTTATGCCCTCAGGGAAGCCCCTCCAACTTGCCAGCTCCCTTCCTCTTTATCTATAAAATCAGACACTTGCGATACATGCCCCCTAATGTCTCTTCACTCTAGCATCCTATGAGCCAGAGCTGGCATTGGAATGTGCTCCTGATCCCAAGACACCTTTCCCCCTCGCCCAAGAATTATGCCAGCGACTGAGTCACATTTCCCATGAGGGCCATGCTGTAGCTATTCATCATCCTAAAAGCCTGGGTCCTGTGTGATTCACATCCAGCGAAGGCCACCTTGCCCCTGAAGTCTTCATTGGCATTGAAACCTTGAAAGCTGCCCCTGACTTCTGCTACCTTGGCAGGACAGAGCCAGACAATGCCCTCTTATCCAAGAGCTGGAAAATGGGAAACAAAGCCAGTGGACACAAGGCCAGACTCAGAGTCTGGCACAGGCATAAGAGGAAGTTCTAAGCCAAGAGAAAAGCCCATGACACTGTGGCTTTCCCACCAACCACTCACTCATGAACTCTGGATGTCACAGTTCGCTTCTGGAAAACTGTACGTGCAGAAGCTTAATACCAAATGAAGGTCATGAATCATGAGTTCCTGGAGTGGTCCGTCAACTCGGCATCATCGTCACAGCAGAGACATGCTGGTAGAGATGGGCTGCAGCCCACAGAGATGGGGATGGCTCACTTGAAAAAGAAACGTTGTATTGCTTCTAAGCAAAAGGCACCCATCAGTGGTGCCATGCCCTACAAACTGTGGTCAAACACCTCCCCCAAAGGCCATTGAATGCACACTCTCGCTGGGCCTACACACAGGAGTGGAGCAAAGCAGGTATGAAAATTGCTCCCATTCTCATGTCAGGTCAAGTTAATGAGTGCTCGTCACCTCACAATTGTCTCCTAGTTATAGGGCTCTCTCCCTGCCCGTACACCCTGTCCGGACGGACAACCCTGCTTGGGTTGAAAAAAAAGAGGTGAGTAGGCTGTCCCAAGACCCTCCCTCCCTCACGCATGATAATATCTTACACATGCTCTGCCAGCAGCGTTCTGGAGCAGTTTGTTGACTATCCAAGTTTTAATGTGCTGTTAATATTAGTGTTGTTTATTTTCCATAGCAAAAGCATTTGCATGCAAGCCTTTTATTGTGGAGTGAGAGAGAAAATCAATGTCACTAGCTAGAAAATGCAAGGTTGCAGCACCATCCGTTAGCACTTTCTGCAATGATGGCAATGCTCTATCATCTGTGCTGCCCAGTGTGGAAGCCACAAGCCAATGTGGCTTCTGAGCACATAAAATGTAGCTAGTGCGACCGAGAAGCTGCTTTTTAATTTGATTTAATTTACGTGTATTTAAATTTAAATTTTACAAACTACACATGGCTATTGGCTACCATGTTGAATAGTGCAGGCTGTGTTTCACTGTCTTCTGATTTTGTTTTGTTATTCATTTAACATGTATTTACTGGGGGCTTGCAGTATTCTACTTTCATGCTAGATATTAGAGAATTAACCAAAGGAAAGGTTCTGGTGCCAAGAAAATCATCACAATGGAATGTAAGCACCCATTTGCAGCACATTATTAAAGAAACTAAGAGGATAGGACAATGAGAGAGATATGATTATTAGTGGAGCTCCTGATCTTTTCCAGGAGCTGTATCAGGCACTTCACCTGTGTTTATCTCACTTAATCCCCACAATAAGCAATGAAATAGGCCCTTTCATAGATGAAGAAATTGAAACTACAAAAGGGTAAGTAATATGGCCACGATCTGAAGATATGAAATGGCAAAACCAAGATTTGAACCCAAAATTACATAAGACAGATCTTCCAAGAGTAGAAGAAACTTCGTCTGATACTTAAAGGGTTGGGGTCAACCCAAGTGGGGAACTGGGGAGTAACTTTGGAGGAGTAAAAGGCTGGGATAGAGGACAGGTGGAGAGTGAGTCAGAGCATTCCTAAAAGAGGAAACAGCATGTGCAAAAGCAGAGTTCCACATAGGGGCCTGAGGGGCCAGTGAGGCAGTGGCCAGGTCCCAGCAGTGAGTGCTCCACTAAGGAGCTGGAATTCTTCCCTGAAGGTCACAGGAACACCAAAGGCTTCTAAAGGCAAAATGAAGGTCTAATGTTAGAAAGGAAACTTACAGTCATGGCAGAAGGATGAAGGGGAAGCAACCATGTCTTCACGTGGCAACAGGAGAGAGAGCAAAGGGGAGGGGGGTGCCACACACTTTCAAACAATGATATCTTGGAATAACGCACTATCATGAGAAGAGCAAGAAGGAAGTCCGCCCCATGAACCAGTAACCTCCCCAGAACCTTCGCCCAACATTGGGTATTCCAATTTGGCATGAGATTTGGGTGGGGACACAACCAAACCATATCAATAAATAATCTTTTAAATTATTTTACTTATTAATGGCTCAAATTTTTAATAAACTGATTTATTTTTGTTAATTTTTTGATATTGGGCAACATGATTGAATATGCATCATTACCTTTAAAAATCTTGCTGTAAACCAGCATTTATCAAAGTGCGACTTGTCACTTAGGGCCCCCAGAACCCATTCAGTCAGTCCATGAGGTCAAAATGATTTCCCTAATCATTTCCCTAATACCAGTTGTTATTTGCTCTTTTCACTATGTGGACCTTGCTCTGGTGGTACAAAATCAACAGTGAACAAAACTGTGGGCATCTAGACACAACCATACTAGCAGTCATATTTTTCACTGTCATATCTACATTACAAAAAAGAGCCAATCTTACTTCCTGGATGAAGCTGTAAGAATTGTTATTCAATCTTGATCTTCAAATACATGTCTTTTTAATATTCTGAGTGATGAAATGGGAACTTCTGCCTCACAATAAAGGAAGATGTTTGTCTCCAGGAAAAGCATTTGCATGACTGTTGGATCTGGGAGCTGAACCAGCCACTTTTTCCATGGAACACCATTTTTGCTCACAAGAATGACTGACAGAAAAACTATGGTTATTCACATTTGGGTATCTGGCACACATTTTCTCAAAATGAACAAAGTGAGCCTGTAAACTACAGGGAAAAATAACTGACAACATTTGTTGCCGAGGATAAAATTCAATCTTTCCAGTGAAAATTAGAATTTTGAAAAACATTGTCTACCACCATGAGCTTGACAGCTTCCCAAAACTTAGACTTTTCTTACGAGATTGGGTGATACTAACAAATGTGATATTTTGATAGTATATAATAAAATGTTTCAACATTTGGAAGATCTGCACAGCTTAGGGGGCCAATATTTTTGAAACAATGCAAAATGTTACAAAATTATACACGAATAAAAAATTTATTCAAAGTGCAAGAGAGACAAGTGGATTTTAATGTTAGAGAGTACAAAGGTTCACTGACATGAAGGTTCATTGATATGATACAAAGGTTCAGAATCCATGTTACTAGTAAGAAACAACCATTTGTCAAGTTTTGGTGTAGTATCAAAGAAGAAGGTCTACAATTGTCTGAAAGGCTACTCAGATATTTCTGCCTTTTCCAACTATGTAGTTGGATGAGCCAGATTTTCTTCATGTATTTCAATGAAAACAACGTATCTCAACAGATTAAATGAAGAAGCAGATATAACAATTCAGATAGGTATTAATCCATACATTGAGGAGATTTACAAAAATGTAAAGAGTGATACTCTTCTCTCTATATTTCTTTCGCCTTAGAAGATATAGCTATTTCATAAAAATATGTTATTTATAGTAACTTAAAATAAACAGCAATATGTTAAATGAATTCCTAAAATAATATTTCAAATGTTTTCAGTTTTAACTGCTAATGTGGTAAATACTAATAGGTATATCCTACATAAATTAAAGTTCTTTAAGGTTTTCAATAAATATTAAGGGTATAAAAGGATCCTCGGGTCAAACAGTTTGAGAATTACTGATTTAAGCTGTAATGATATAATTTAAACAATGCTTAAAAATTCAGTATATGCCTATATTTTGTTGAATTTGTCATGATTGTTGAAAATGATACCTCACAAAATACGATATATGTAACTAACATTTAGAACAGAACAGTCTTCGTCCTTAAGGATAATAGTTGTGAATACATATTTCAAACCCTGCTCATTTTTAATTTTTTGGTCACCTTTTTGTCAGATTAGAATTTTTTTTTGGAAGAAGAAACACTCCTATGAAGAGTAGAAGCCTCAAAGTTAACTATTTCTGTTTAGCTTATTCTCGCATTATTAGCGTTATCTATAATCTGTAATTTCTTTGCAAGAATTTATTAAGTCATTTGTCTATTTTGTGACCATTAGCTTGATTAAGACTAGAAAATATGATTTGTAAAGCCACCAACTGGGCGTGTGTATTAGTCCATTCTCACACAGCTAAGAGAAATACTCAAACTGGGTAATTTATAAAGGAAAGAGGTTTAATTGACTCATAGTTCCTCAGGTCTGGGTAGGCCTCAGGAAACATACAATCATGGCAGAAGGGGAAGCAAACACATCCTTCTTTACGTGGCAGCAGCAAGGAGAAGTGCAGAGCGAAGTAGGGGAGCCCCCTTATAAAACCATCAGATCTCATGAGAACTCATTGCTATCATGAGAACAGCATGGAGGTAACTGCCCCTGTGATTCAATTACCTCCCACTGGGTCCCTCCCATGACATGTGGGGATTATGGGAGATATAATCCA